>NC_079411.1:7554974-7854974 GCF_029220125.1 Pseudoliparis swirei
ACACTCTTTCTCCATCTCTCACACACAGGCCGGTCCTTTGCTGACCTCAAGGTTTTCCTGAGAGCGACTAAGCCTGAGGTCACGTGTTAGGAAGCGCCACGCTGACCCACTTTGAAGTGTCAGTGCTCTCACTTCCACTTCCCCGTCACCCAGAGAGAGTTTGGATGAAGAGGGGAGACAATACGTTTCTTTACTCGTCCAGTTTGTTTTCATCGAGTTACAAATTGATGGCGTACAGGTGCCAAACAGCTGTCAGGTAAAACCACTGTGTTTACATCTGCTGGGATCTGACACACAGCAAGTAAACAAGAGAACACATGCAGTTCTTATTTTCGACACTGATACACTGTCTATCTCCAAAAGACATATTAGGGTTGAGTTTCCATATGCAAAGCTGCAAAGCTGAATGGACATAACATGAACAACTGTACAATGAATCCAGTCCAACAGCATCGTAAAGCTTTTGACATCGTTAAGTTTAGTTATTGAGATAAAACTAGAAGTACTTCACAGGAAAAGAAAAATATGACAAATGTGAGCGATGAATTCATCTATACAACCAATATAATCTATAGTCTACATGTACATACACACATGCAAACGAAGTTGCTCACATTAAATACAATTACGAAACAATGCTTTCAATATGCTGCCCGGGGACAGTTCATGAAGTGAATAATCATTTTTGCTGAAACTGTGTCAGAAAAGCTTCAACCATGAATCACGTAATTCAAAGAAGAAGAAAGGTTACAAAGGAGTCTTCAAGCTAAATATATGTTTTTGAATTGGTGCGATTCTAAAAACATAAACAATGCTTGTATACGTGTTAAGATAGAGTTGAGGTACAACGCACTCCCAACGGCACAAACAGCCTTCTGGACTTTGTTTCTTTTGTGAACTTGTGGACTCCTTTCCAAAAAGCACTTTCCTTACACTTGTTTTAATTTGAGAGCACACTTCAGAGGATCCTTTCTTTAACATCTTCTTTCAATAAAGCAGGACTTTTTTTTATGCTGCATTGGACTGCATTCTATTGTCTGCGCATCGCCCCTGTGCATTTGTGTGCCTCCTAAAGTGTAGTTGTAGTTAACCCCATCCACCATTAGAAGGCAGGCAAGAGACAAGTCACTGCTCCTGCCAACTTGCCTGGCCTTGACCATGCACTTGGGAAGCCATCGTTTATTTTTGGAGCCCTGGGCTGCATGGCAGCTGTGAGGACTGACGGAGGGTGAGGAGGTGGGAGGGAGGGGAAGGGGGGAGAAGAGATGCAAGGAGAAGGAGGGGACGCAGGGCATCTTACACCAGAACCAGTGACATAAAAAGCATTGTCCTGATTTAATGGCTTTGAAGTCTTGCCTCCCCCTGGTCCCAGAAGCTGCTGATGCTTGATTAGGACGAAATACGCACACAAAAACACACAACACACGCACACACGCATGCACGCACATAGGCCCGCACACCTCGGCCCGGCCCTGCCAGGCTCTCTGCTACCAGCCCCGAGCAGAGGTGATTCAGATCCAGCTCTGCCATCACAGGAGATGAGTGATGAAGACAGAGAGCTTCCTGCACGACACAACGTATTCACTCTTCTTCCAATAAGGAGGCCGTAATTGTGTCACCGGGCTTTAAAGTAAAGAGTTAAACCTCTGATGAGTCATGTGGAAAATCAAACAGGCCTATGGTCTATGATTATAACTGCACATGGAGCTGTAAGCTCGTCTCTTTAATGACAAGAGGGAGGGGGGGGGGGGGGTGAGGCATGGGGGCAACAAAACAATGAATGCAAATGCACCCTTAAATGTGCTTTTTATGTGATACAACACTGTCAGATGGAGATGGTGAAAACTATGACGGAATCAATTGTTATGATTTATTCATTTTGGATCAATAACCTTTTTAAAAGGTAAATTCAAATGAGATCATTAAAAATCTTTATTTGTACTTAACCAACCATATATGCAATATGTTGTATGTTTAAATAGTATTTAATATGTTATAAAAATCATTGCATAATCTATTTATTACAAAGTTTGATTCGGTGTCTCTCAGTTTAATCCAACATGTTTTGATTGAATGACCTTGTTCATGACGTATAGATTATTGATTGCCCCGTATTGATAATAAGAGTCTCTCAGCAGTGCGTTGAGAAGTCGACACAGACGGCATTAATATGTATATATGTGTCAGACGGGTTGGTGGTCCTGCCCCTGTTCATATTCTCTTAGTGCAGGACCCAAATGAGCACATGTCCCATTTGTACAGGTTTTTCCGTTTTTTTTAAAGTCATCCTGCTCTTTCTCCATGTTCAACATAAAGGGAAACTGTGTGAAATGCTGGATGAATATTTTACTTTCTCTTTACACAGAGAAATAAGAATACAAGACAACCCCATGTACAAGCCCCACAAGCCAAAGTGTTTCTTTAATGAATCCAATTGCATTAAAATTCCCCTCTCCATTATCTGGAAATGCATATTTCTTAATTATTTAGTGCAACGCATTGAAGCACCCTGGTCTTTTACATTTTTTATTTCTGCTCAGCTTCAAACAGTAGATCTTTGAAAGAGGACCCAGTTTTGTGGTGTGGGAATTGCTGCAGGGCGAAGCTGACAGGATCCTCGGTCCCGAGGCACCTCTCTCTTTTTCCTTACAGCAAAGCAAAGGAACAAATCCAGGTCAATTAAAATAAGGAACAAGAGGGCTGAGTGGCTGGCGGCGGGTGAGATCACCACCTCGGTTCTGCCACAAGGGGGCGCCCGGGGTTTAGATATGTCTCGAACACGAAGAAAGCCCATCTCAGAGCAATGCAGAGCACCAGCCTGGGGTGACGGCCCAGATGACACTAAAAACATCTCCATACACATTTCACTAAAGATTACATGTTACGTATCGGGTCACGATAAAACATAAGTTTAAAATTGGAATGTGTATGCAGAGTTCAAAGCCGTGCACCTTTTGGCACTTCATAAAAGTCTCTCTCAGCTTTTGCTTTTATATGTGTCTTACCTATAAAGCTGCTCCTACAACCCTGCCTTCTACCGGAGTGTGCGTGTGTGTGTGTGTGTGTGCACATGATCCATGCATGCAGGAGAGGGGTGTGCGTGTTTGTGTTTGTGTGTTTGTGTGTGTGTGTGTATGCACATAATCCATGCATGTGTGTGTGTGTGTGTGTGTGTGTGTGTGTGTGTGTGTGTGTGTGTGCGCGTATACCTGCATGTGTGTGTGTGTGTGTGTGTCTACATGTGTGTGAGCGAGCTGAAGAACATCCACTCTCCATGACAGTCGTTAAAAACTCTTAAATTGACACGCCCACATGAAAAAGCATGAAGGTGCTCTCCCTCGTCTGCCTCATAATATCCTGTGACGCAAATGTTCACGCACAGTTTCTCTCTCACACACAAACGGCCAAGAAGACAGAGACCTAGACCTGGACCGAGACTGAGGGGCTTTAACTGGGTTTGGGGCCCTGACTCCGATACTGGCCTCAGTCCGGTGTCCAAATGTGTGCGTTTGTGCATGTGTGTGTGTGTGTTTGCCATAGATTAGGTTGCTTAGAGTGTGTCACTGAGTATTAGGTAAATGTGTTTGTGTGTGTGTGTATGTCTGTGTATCTGTGTGTCTGTGTGTGTCTGTGTGTGTGTGTCTGTGTGTGTGTGTGTCTGTAGCCTCCTTTTGACCTCCCTGATGGCCAGAGATGGGCTGAAGTCATAACTCTCCTGTCTGGTTTTACCCTTGAGCAACATCACAGCACTCAGAGTGCAGCGAGTCAAACCGCTGAGCCTCTTTCCATAACTGTAGACACACAGAGTGAAACAAACACAAAGGCACGCACAGTCAACCACTCCAACAATAAAAGGCTTACCATTATACGCTGTACCATTAAAGGGTCATTCCTATTTATAAGAACGTTGGTCTAACTACAACAACAACAACAACAACAATGTCACTACAACAAAGAATGACAGTTCTGAGAGGTTGCAATAAAATAACTTGTAACACTTTAAGCACCACAAAAGCATCAGTCATAATTCCTCATCTTGTTGAACACTGCGAGCACATCGGTCAAAGTTTATTCAAGTTAGTGTGTAAACTATAATGGATGTTTACAACAGACAATTTCGCTGAGAATGTTACCTTTGATTTTGGTTTTTTTCTTCCAAATAGGTTTGAGTTAGTCAAGATTAACTCTCCTCTCAGTTATGTTTTGTCTCCACTACGTTCACGAGCTAGTTGTCAGTGGGTTTATAGAGCTGGTTTGTTAGCTGCCTGCTGTAGCTGGAAAGGTGAGAGCAGTGACACCTAACCAATAAAATGAAGTTACAGGCTTTAAAACTACAGTTGTATCACTTTACAATTTCTTTTGTTTTTTGTCATATTTGCTCAAATCGTGCCCATATCCTGCCAGTGGTACATGGCACAAATGCTCTGTGAATACTATTTCCTTTTAGTTCTCCTTGTGGTATCTTCGAGATTCCATCGCAGTCAAACAACAACAACCAATCATAGCCGAGGAGTCTTCCTCAGCTGTCAATCACTGTTCGTGAATTCTGGTTAAACTCTAAAACTAGGCAGCGCTGAATCAAGATTATGTTACTGATAGTCTGATCATATATGAGAATAAGTTATATTTTTGTAAAGTTATAAATGATTCAATTCAATTCAGTTTATTTAGTATAGCCCATTATCACAAATTACAAATTTCCCTCAGAGGGCTTTAAAATCTGGACACATACGACATCCCTGTCCCTGGACCTCACATCGGATCAGTAAAAACTCCCAAAAAAAGAAAAACAATAATAATTAATTATCTGAGGGTTCGTCACTACAAGCGGTGTACTGTTTATCTTTCAAATACACATCGTCATTTGATCCATTGTTAATTTACATTCATTGATTATTGAAGCTTTTTTGTTTGGTCTTTCTAAAAACAGAGTCGGACCAAAACAACCATCAAAACAGAACAAGACATACTCTGAATAAAGACAAAATAACACTAAACTCTCCACAACGGCAGCCTAAAAGCCTTTCGACTGAAGCATGTGAGGGCAAAAGGTCATGTCTTGACTCCAGACTGCCGAGCAAACATTTCCATTTCCTCAACATTTCATCCAGTGACACGCCAGCCGCCTGTGGCCGTTAGTCTGAGAGGAAACAACAACAAAAGACTCTTGCAATACCATTAATACCATTTTGGGTGCTTGCCAGCAACACTCCGGATTACCTTGCATGGCAGACAAATTGGCAATTGGAACGCCGGCGTAATGGAGGCTAATTGCCTGAGTGCAGGGTTAGTTTGTATTTCATGCAAATCTAATGTGCAGCAGTGAGACTTGGCGGACAAACAGAACAAGCAATAGCCTTCATGAAACAAAAAGGTGGTTGAAAATGGCTCCGTGACATAGGCTGATTACTTCATATTCACTAATTATTGCTCATGAGCACTGATGACCTCATTATAAAATATACTATTTCATGAGATAGGTCACAAGACAACCATTTAATAATATGTTTTATTTTACCAAGTATTTTTGTGCCTATAGATTTATTTATTTTGTACCCAAATGGAACATGATTTGTCCCGGAAGAACCCGCAATAAAATCCCGAAATACATCATGTATCAAATTTAAAAAATTAAGGCAGAAATATTCCATGTAAACAGAAGGTCTTATAATATGGTAGTTTCTTTTCTGTTGTTTTTTTAATTTAACTTTTAATAATATTATATAATATTTTGGGGCAAGTTTTAAATCTCGCCAAAGCACATGGCCAGTCAAATATATTTCAGATCTCTGAAAGACATTGAATTTGACCATTTTGCATTTACAAAGTTGAGGCATGGTCCTCTGAATGAATGAGCCAAATAGTGAAACATTCAAGCTTTTTCTTGGCTTGTCAAGGCCTGCCTAGTTTTGCTATTTCTTTGTTATTGTTCAGAGATTTTTCCAGATCAAAACCTAAAACTTTAATTCGACAAATCTAACCTCAAGGCTAGTTTCTAACCTCTTTTTGTCCATATTTACAAAGAATTTAGATTTCAAAGTGATTGAAGCAAGCAGTTCACAAAAATAACCTCACATCAATATCCATTCATTAGCTGTTCTTTAGCTTTCAACCATAGCACACAATTGTCATGAGTTTCAATAATGTGCCATTCAAGTATTAAGTAAATAAACCACCAGAGCAAATAAGTCCAAGTCCAAGTTGACTTGACTCAAAGTCTCAAGTCTACAGCTGCGTAAAAAGGCCCTTTTTCTTAAAATCAAATGTATAAAGAAAATAATTCTCATTTTTACAATTTTGGGATACAGAAGTTGATCAAGTAATCCAAAATATTAAAAATTAGAATTATTTCCCTGATAGTATTTCACACTTTACCCAAACCCTGAAGCCTCACCTCCATTTCTAAAAACAGGTATGAACAGATAAATTAATACCAATAACAACAAACATGACCGGCAAAACCACCTGTGGAGGAGAAGTGTCCACGTCCAGCCAGCTTATGGGGGTCTAAGTGGGTCAGGTCATAGTCAATAATACAATATGGTCATAATCTAGTCAGAGATTTCAAGCAAAATAGACCCTTATGTTACGTGACAGCTGGAGAGCCTTTTGGGTTCAAGGCTCATGGACTCACTTGGAGCATGTTGCTGTACCATGCGAGGCTTTGTCCTGCCTGGCCTGTGAAACACATACAGCGGCACCGCCCTCAGGCCTCCTGTAGGGCACCTAGTTACGCTCCCCGAACCATACCATCTGCATCACGCTGCCATTTGGGGCCAAGATAAATCACAGAAGCCTTCGTGCATGCTGGGAATAGCTTCTTCCCGATAAGAAGGTCAGGGGTCACATTTTTGGCCAAGGATGACCGTCCTCGGGGCTAAATAAAGAACCTAGGGGTCGCAGAGCGGCAGGAACGAGCACAAGCCCTCACACTCAATTAGGATCAACACAACCGTCAAACTTGAGCTTCGATTTAGGTTACTGAAAAACAAGTAAGCAGTACAGTACCACCCTGATATGTTTTTTGAGGGGAACAACCGCATCTGATTAATGTCTTAACAGACCAACAAGGAGCGTTGGGTTTACTAATCAGTAGCAGCTGTTTTTAAAATTAGTCAGCCATTGTTAGGCTGTTTCTAAGGTGTTTGTTTACTCTGCACTAACCTAACAAGGCCTCTGACCCAGCCAGTGGAATGTGAGAGCAGAGACACAGAGTGGGAGGTCACCGCCATCATTTACATCCTAAACACATGACAAGCTGTCAGGCAGAGGTTAGAGATGGTCAAGTTCACACAGTTACGCTGTAGGGAGGGAGGTCTCTTTACTCTGGTTGTTTTCTACATCCACACATACAGTAGGTACAATGATAGTATAATAGACCGTGAGAAGCAGGATTGTTGTTTAAATTATCGTGCTTTTTTTAACAGAGATAGTTTGAGTTGTGTTGTTTGAGCCAAATGGTAAATTGTGAGGCATAATAAATAATAATAAATTATGTGTGCACAATGCACATACATGGAATTTGACTCCGGTTACATGTAAGCTCTAGTCGTACATACATGTAATTTATAAAATAGCAGGATAAATATTTAAAAAATACATTAAAGACCGCAGAATAGCAACATTATTATTATTATCTTTATTTAAAAGGACTATGTGCAGTTAAAACATAAATGTCACCATTTGATGCGCTGTACCAGAGTGTAGCTTCAGCTAATTTGCATTTACATGTATGTACAATATAAAAACTACGACAACAACAACAACAACAACAACAGGGACAATGAATTGGGGATGTTAGTGCAGAAAGAAAGTGGTGATAGTGCAAGTAGTGTGTGGCGATTCACCTTGCTGCTGAATATGTGCAACAAGAGAAAAATATATGGGAGGAGGGAGCGAAAAATCACTTGAATGCTCCTGATGTGCAGCAAACTCTCAACCCTGGCAAAACCATTCGTATGAAAAGATCCCCTCTGAATAGATTGAGAAGAAGACCGAAATGTGTCCTTGTCTAATTGAGAATGTACACGGGGAGAATCACAGATTTTCAGGTTGTCCTTGTCATCCTTTGATCCCTTGTGAAAAGGCTAGACAGTCATGCTGCAGTGATCAGTCAGGGTCAAAGTCATACGCCACCTTCCCTCCCTCCTCCATCCTCCCTCCCTCCTGTGACTCCACTGTAGTTGTGTGGCTCTGGCAGCTGGTGGTGCTGTAAGACTTGAGTCTCCCCTTTGCTTTTTCTCCCATAACAAGGCTGTCACCTATTCTCTCCTTCTTTGTCCTCTCCCCTCCATCACTCCCCTCCATACGTCAACGCGGAGCCACTGCAGCATCCTCCGCCAGCCGTCTACGTTTATGAGGTGCGTGGGGACGAGCCGCTGCCCTAAAACAACGAAAGCATCTTGAAACACAACCTATATGAATTTCAAAAAAAATTTAAATCACATTCGTTATAATGATCAAAAAAATGAAAAAGAATGTGGGGGGATACAAAAAATCAATAATCTGATGTTGATATAGACATGAACACTGAAACAGTGACTGCATTTGTTCTGTGTTTTTTTTGGGGGGGGGGAGCTCATGGTTCAGTAAGCGTGACGTCTGCTACTAGGTCATTTGCGTGAATAGTATTAATTGGGTTTCCTGCGAGGCCACACAGCCAGCGGCTCAGTTATGATTCCAGTGGGTAAATATTTGCCTGTACGAACCCTCACTAGGTGCCATAATGATTCTTTGTGTTTTGCACTGTGTACAATGGGTTTCTGTGTACGCATCACTCGGTGCCTATGTCTGCTTGTGTGTGTGTGTTGCAGCTCAATCACCCCCCCCCCCCCCCAGCATTCCCTTTCTACAGCTGCAGCTCGGCAGAGTTTGATCAATAACGTGTCCTTCATTCTCAAGTCGGGCCTGACCTTGGCAGCCTTTTGTCTCCTTCCAGGGGCCAGAGTGCGCATGTACAGGTTGGAAAACAAGGCTCTCAAAAATCCACCCTTGGAAGGGAAATAATTCCCCTCACTACAGCATTCTCATTAAGAGCCTAATGAATCATATATTTATAGCGTTCTTATCTTAGCGTAATGAGGTGATGCCACTTTTGAACTCATTTGCTAAATTACCACAGGCCACGCTAAAATGGAATAAGCTTCCAATCCTTTGCATATACACGCTGCTGCATTTATTTCGATGCCAACCTTAGGGACAAAGAGCACCTCGCCGTGCAACCACAAGACAAAAGCAACGCTGTGTGTTCTGCGACATTTAAAGGCACTAAAACATGGAAGTCTTCTGCAGAGGGCGGTGGGAGTTGATCTGACAGATCTGTTTACATGTTAATGCAGCCCGACACAGCCTGCAGGTGGCACCATTTGTGGATTAGTCCTGCAGTTGCATTCTTTTATTCAGTAGTGGATATTTAAATGGGCAGTTAATGAAGGATTTTTTCACATGTGCATATTGGATTCTTTCATAATCCTGCATTAAAGTAAGCAACAAGTTATTTTCATATGTATGCATTACTGGACTGAGTCATCTCAGGCTGCAGGAATACTTTCATTTCTCATTGTCCAGCTGAAAACAAGCAACCTGAAAAGCCATTTCAAAAAGGAGCTTACAGGTGAAATTGTCTCTTTTATATGGGAAATATTACTCAGACGGTTTTGTTTAATTGCACAAACAGCTGTTCATCAAATGTCTTGTGATGTAAAGTAAATGCAGGATGAGTACTTTTGTACACAGGCCATTCAGTAATGGGTTTCTGCAGGCTAGTCGTATCAAGATCAAGTACACAATTAGCACATTAGTACTGACAAATTACAAAAATATGTTCTAATCCTTTTGAAGCCTTGTGGTAAAACAGGAGTAGATTTGCTGCTTGAGGGGTGAACTTTGAGTGAATGATTTGGCCAAAAAAGATCCTTCGTTATTCCACTGGCAGTGAAGAAGCCTGATATAGCCAAGAATTAAATCTCAAGATATTACAATATGAACAACTCGACACAGGAATGACAATCTTTTTCAAAAAGAAGGCTGTCGCGTTCAGACTTTCATCTTTTTTAAATTTCCCCACTGTGGGATGAATAAAGGTATATAGCATATCATATCATAAATGTTTACAAAGAACAATAGAGTACAGAAAGAATACCTGTTATCATTTATCTTGTGATGTTGAATAAAATGAACCATATCAGACATGAATCAAAACTCAAAGTTTATTAACTAATTCCACATTCTTCAGGACATCAGGCTTTACAAAACCAAAAACAGGACAGTTATCCACTGACGCATCAACCGCGACAAAATAAAATGAAAAACAGAAGGGTCTTCACTACGACTTCCTCTTCTGGGTGCTGATGTAAAGGACTGGGGAGAAACGGGGAAAGAAATATTAACAACAAAAAAGCCAGTAGTTTTGCTGAGAATCACAATAACATCTGCGAGACCAATCTGAAATGAATTATTTATCATTCTCTTTTTGTCTTCATTTGATGTGGATTATGCTTTCCAGAGATAAAGGGTCATAATTGAGGCCAACTATTTGGCTGGCCCAACCAAATACAGTTTGAATATTTTTTTTAAGTCAACTCTTGATGCTCAATTCCATTTGTTTTCACCCCACCCTTTACTTCCCGTGATACCCAACACATAAATACATTACCTGGGGTTAATACTGACCCACTGACGGAGATCTTTTTATGAAAACAGTCAAATTTCTCTCCCGAGATACAGGGAATTGTTTTGTGGTTCATTTTTGTGGTTTGGAGCTGTATTGCGCGGACTGTACAGAAAAGCAGTCGGGTAAATCATCTTTTCCTACCATCTAATTTTATCAACCTGCTCCGTTTAGACTAAAATAGCACCATCTTCAGCTGCTGGCCCTTTTATCACAGTGAGAACTGCACTGGCCAGCATGACTCATATTCAAGAGAGAATCAGACTGTAAATACCGTTCATGACCGGTGTAAGGAAAAATCTAGACTCGGTTCTTCTGACTGTTATGGTGGATACAGATCATATGAAACTCACCTACTACAATCCTTTATTCATCAAGGATTGACAAGTTAGACAATATTAAGCAGGAGAACTAATGACGGTTGATTTAAGCTTTCACATTATTACATGGGACAGTTTATTCTTTTTGAACGGGGCAAGCTGAAGAAACATTTTAAAACCAAGCAACATCAGAATATAATGGGGGTTTTTTAAATCGTGGCTCTGACATTGGACTTTTTGTTTGTTCAACAGTAGAGCTTTGTGATGTCACTCAAGCTGTTAACTGGCACCATGTAATGCATCACTGCCAGTAAAATACTCATGTTGGGCACTTCTTTTCTTACTTTGCTCTTTTAACTGTTGAAATGTTTTGGCCCCCGTTATTGCCAATTTGTTTTAATTTGACTACTGTATTGCACTTTGTGACCCTTTGTGAGAAGTGCAATACAAATAAACTTGACTTACTTTACAGTGGTTAAAAAAATAAGTCTCTCAGGGATGACTTTATTTAAATGTTACACCTAGAAGACTTGAATAAAACCTAGAACTCTTAAATAAACCGAACCATCTTTCATGTAATTGGTGCTCGTTCTACTATGGAAATCAAAAATGTCTGCTGTGAAAAAAACAGTCTGTAACCAGAGTCCCTAAATTTGACAGAACTGTGCACACATGTAACCTTGACAAGAACCATGCAGTCTTTGTCAAGTCTTTAACAGCCTAAGTGCCTATAAACTGGAGATATAATTATACATTAGAGAAGCTCACCATTGTTTCCTCTGAGAAACGCATCTCCATACTTATTCTTGAGCTGCCCATTCACATACTCCTCGGTCTGCTCGATGGCAATGTTCATGTAACCATCGAGGCAGGCCAGGACACCTGGAACACACATCAGACACGTTTATGGAAACCGAGAACCTGCATCATCATGGGAAAGGAAGGGGACGCGTTATATACACGCCAGGGTCATTACCTCTGTAATCGACGCCAGAGTTCAGTTTGACCACCACTGGTCTCCCGATTATCTGCTTCAGGAAGTCGCTCGGGGTTTGCTTTCTCAGACTCATCTTGACTGCGATCTGAAACAGTTGAAAATGAGCAGCTAGTTAGCGGCATGTTATGATCGTAGGGTCTTTCAACCAGCCACATTAGCATCGCGCTAGCTAACGCGTGCGCGATGGCGTTCATTCATTCAACCAAATAACGAAGTCTTGTTTAGAAAATGGTGTGAGTGTAGCAGCACGTAGCTATAATTCTGACGAGTCCAAAATTAAATGAGAGGAATACAGTTAATTGTAAATTGGCGTAATACTGCGTGAGCAAGTAGCGTTAGCTGCTAACTAATTTCTGTAGCTAACCCGTTAACTGCAAACTCTTTAATGAACGTGCGTGAACTTAAAGGTGCGAGTGGGTCCGTTTAATATGTTTACTGGACTCGATGGAGACGTTTGCTTGTTATAATTGTGATCAGTGGCTTCGTGTTTAGTAGCGTTTCACTTACCCGATAGACTTTCTCCAAACGATTGTATTTGGCATAGACCGCGTATTGACCAATCAGAGACGCGCACTATACGGAGACCGGGTGAGGACAAAAAGAACAAAGAGCGCATTTTTACAGACTGAAAGAATTGAAACCTGGAGAGACAGAACAATGTACAGACAGTATTTCACTGTGTTTAAGACACATGTTCAGTCAAAAGATTAGCGATTTGCAACAGAGTAGCCTTGCACTTATGCAGATAGCAACATATCGACAACTCTTTTTACAAGTCACAAGCCAATGACCAATCTGGGTTTATGTTTCCATCTACAATTGGCTAAATATGAATAAATACGAGGGTACAGTCCAATTAGGATGAATATTTTCTTTTTTAATATTCTTATATATTTTCAGTTGATATAGTCTGATCCTGTACCCCGGCTCAACTGAAAAAACAAAAATCTACAAAAAATCTAGATAAAAATGTCCGGGATATTGACAGAATTGCTATGGGGATAATAAAACCAGCATTATCTTGATAAAAGGGCATTGTACAAACAAAACATTCATATTCATCCTAATGACACACTTTATTTCCCATAAATCCTATCGAAATACTAAAGTATCATCTTATATTTTACTCATATTCTTTTAGAAAGAAATGCAGTTTTGTTTTAAAAGTTGAGCCTGGAGAGAAGATAGAAGCTAGTGTTACAATTTTCCCAGCCATATTGTACATTCATCAAATCTCACAGATGTCTGATGAAGAAATGTGTTCACACACTATGCTCAATTTTTATAGCACAGCCTCCATGAACGTGTGCAAATGTTCACAGTCTGGTTCGGCTTCTGGACATTGGACTTGTAACTGGTCACCAGATGTACATACTGGGTTGAAGTATGGGCTGCCAGAGAGAATAGGGGAGGGGGGGGGGGAATGTGTGGATCCCAGTACAGACTGTAAGTACAGTCGAGGTGCACAAGTTAGTCGATTTACCGAAAATTCATCAGCAGTTTTTTTGATAGCGATTGTGAGGATTGTATGCTTTTTCTTTGTCATGTATGATAGTAATGTTGAGGTTTTTAATTCGTGGCATTACTGACATAAGTATTAAACTAAAGTACAGCATGTTGTTCTTCAATGAAGTCTAAATTATAGTACACTATTGGAAATACCTAAAAATGACTCTTTTTGACGGATTCTCCCAAATTTACCGATTTCTCATTTGATTGCTTATTTGCTTTATCTTATTCCTTTAGCATAAATCATGATACAAATTATACAAAAACTTGACCTTATTACATCTTAGATTATACATTCTTTTACAATCTCATATGAAATTCCTCTTCCAAGTCTTTGAAATGTCTATAGTTGAACAATAAAAAAGAATGCAAAAATGCATCAGTATGAATCTTTTGCGAACGTGAGATCTTTTCATGATTCAATTTTGCTGTGGCCAGGGTGTGTTGTGAAGGATATGATAAAGTCTACCATGTGATAAAACTCTGGTTGTCGGGTGCATGACCCAAACACTGCACAGCTTGGGAGGTACATGAAAAATGGTGCGGGGGCAAAATAGGGATGAAATGGTGAGGGAAAAGATAGAAGAGGACAGAGGGAAGGAGGATGTGCCAGTACGTGTTAACAGAGACAGAGAGGGTGAGAGAGAGAGAGAGAGAGATGGAGAAAGAAAGAAAGAAAGAAAGAGGGGGATTGTGAGAGGTGGAATCATAAAGTACCTCTTGTGTGTCTAGACAGGTTGCTTGTTAGCAGGCCATGGCTAGCCCTGTGGAGGCTAGAGGTTAATTTGGTATCTGCTGCTGTGTTAAACTAAGGTCAGTACTACAAGTCCTTAAGTCATAAACAAGAGTGGTTAAGAGCCATGTATACACCTAGGCACCGGTTAATGAATATTCAATGAAGATTTTTTTTTTCTCCCTTGTCCCCTGTTCCCTTCATTGTTTCTCATTTTGAAGGAAATTTTTGAAAAGAAAAAAATCCCAGTTTATCTCTGTAGCCTTCAGAAATGACCTCTGTGCACTTACATTTACTCGTCCTTTGTTATCATAATAGATGGCCTTACTCGTAATAGAAAGTGGCTTTTTGCTATTTGAAATGTTCCACACTTATTATGCAGCTCTGTCTCTGGATGCACCAAATGTAACTACCCATAATTTGATTGCTTAATACAATAAAACCAATAAAAATAATAAAGTGATAATTTTTTTCCCAGGTCATAAAGTTTATGGCGAAAATAAAAGTTAAACTTATGACCCAGGCTACATCCTCACTGGTATATGTGTATGTTTTAATATGCAGCTTAAATGGGCAGGCAATGAGACACTATGCGTGAACCGAGCAATCTCAGAGAAATCGCAGTATACAGGCGCACTTACAGTAGATAAGTGTGTTTTGCTTGTAACCTGCAGACAATTCACCAACGATAGATAATGATTCAGGGTTAATTGTAAACATTGACACTGGGCTCTAAATTCATCGTCAAGATCACATCCCGTTCCACCACAGATCACATGTCAACAATGATGGCCACACATTCCGCAGCCTATGCATTATTTAGAATAGAAGTGCGTAGGAGTACACCTTTAAAATGCCAAACCTATTTAACATGCACTGTAATATCAGTTATATACATAAGCATTAGTGGGCTTTATCTTTGCTTCTACCTTTGAGCTGTGAAATTGCCGACAGTCAGTATTTAAAATGTGTTATTTAAGATGAAACAATAGAGAAAAATGTTGATATCACTGGTCATTAGGCAGATGTACTTATTGTATATACCAATTAATTTCTTCTAAGGGTCAGTTTACAACCTCATTAAATAGTTTGTTACACTCAAACCTACCTGTTTGTGGTCAATTGGTTTAAGTAATTATTATGTCTTTATGTCTTATAATTTGGTATTTTGTATTATTTTTTTATATTTAGTGATTGTTTGTTGTTATTTCATTTTTAATTGTCTACGTTTAACATCTCTTGCAGGGAAAAATCCACAGAGAGCTGATGTCCAACTCTGCAGCCACTCTTCACTCCGTGGAGCATTTTTGCGTCTTTCAGCATGTGGTTTGGGCTGAAAGGCAAACAAACCTAACTGTTTTGGTTCTCACATCTGCATGGTGAAAGCATGCAGATGTTTTCAGAAAAAACTAAAAGCTCTAAAAACCCACTGTATGTCAAACAGCACACTGACACAGTTCACGACTAGCTGGAGAGAATTGTGCAGAATGTACATAGCTAAAAGAGAGGGAGCATTGAACTTACATTCATCAGGTAGAGAGAAACACAACTCCAGATGAATGTTATATGTTATATGTGGAGTAGAGACACACAATAACCTGTTTTGTTCATTCTGTACATCCATGGCACACCTCATCTGTTACCCTCCCAAAGGTTTCTTCCTTTCCCTCACCCCCATCAATGTTTTTAGATGGGAATGTGTCCTGTTCCGATGCAAAGGTCCTGGGCAGAGGATGTTGTTTACTGGACAGATCGTTAAGCCCTCTCAGGTAAATCTGCGAATTGTGATTTCTGGGCTGTATACATAAAAAAAATTGAATGTCAACACGCGTAAAAGGTTATAATAGGTCACTGTTGTGTTCACAGCTTTTTACAGTCAGCCCAAGTGGCCAAACATAATCAATTAATGCAGGATAAATCCCTGTTTCAGTACTTTAAAGGTTTAATATATTATTATTTTAATATTTTAATAAATGGTTTCCATATAACAACATACTTTCATTCTTAGTAGTCGTAGTTTTAGGTGGAAGTACAAACAGCGGCAGTAATGGTGTAGCATTTGATTTATTAGCAGCTCCCTTCTAATGAATAATTGTCCTACATTTGATATTCTATCTATGTCCTCATATAATTATTAGTATCTTAGTTATCATTAATCAGTTCTTTTTTAAAATCATTTCTTTAGTGTGGCTCTACTACTCATCAGCTCTAATTAATTTCTTAAACTAAAACTAACACAACGTTGTCTGGACCAACAGTGAATTACTTTTCTTTGGAAGAATGCGCTGACCATCGAGTGGACAGTCAGAAAGCAGAACTGCAGTACTGTCAATTGAGAGACAAATCCCATCTCCATTTCTAGACCCCTTAAGCCCAAGGGGCGGGCTCGTGAAATAGAAAGATTATGGTGAGGGGAGATGCTATTGTAGGTGGGAAATCGGGGACTGGACCAAAGGAGGCAGAGGCTTGAGGTGAGTGGAAATAAGGAAGGTGGAGAATGGGAGCCACATCCCTCTTGTACCCTAAAGCAATATGCAGGATATGGGTGGAGGTGAAGGTGGGGGTCGGCTGTACAGGATGAGGAGAAAATCTAGACTGCATTGACCCTTCTGAAGCCAGGTTTTCTCTTCAGGTCAAGCTTGATATGGGGAAGATAATGGAAAAGCTTTGGGGGAGTTTTCAAATAAAAAACAGATTGGTAGACAGAGTGTCTCTGTTCTTGCTTCTACGTAATCCCTAACTGTATGGAGGTAATAGCTTGGAAGTGATGGGAAACCTTTCTTCTCTGAAAAAGGGGCCAGGAAACCCCAGCGGCATGGCTGGATGCTTGGATCGGTTGCCTTTGTGGCACACAGGGTTGTTTTAAATGGCTCACTTGTTCAAAGCTCCCGTGATCTCGGTTCATGTAACTGCAGCAGCGAAAGCGCTCACCAAAACAGGTGGTTGTACCTCCACATCCATCCACTTTCCATCCGCGATAAGAGTTCTGAATTCCTTCGTCATAGCCCGCAAGTGTGCAGTAAAGGAAATGTATAAGCAGTGGTAAATTACCCACAGGGTGCAACCAGTGTCCCTGTGCTTTGGGTTTTGCTCCTTATTATTTCCGTTCCAATGACACATCGCTCCACTTACACTTAATGACTCAGCTGTGAGCGCTGACAGTTGACAGTGGTTGGCTGCCCAGGGGCCCCATGCTGAGAGAAGGGGGTGGCGCGAGGCAGACAAGGTGGGATGTAATCACTCCCTGTAATTTGGAAGAAATCCATAGAGCTTCTCACAGTAAAAATGAAAGCCTTCCTCTTGTTCTGTCTCTCTACAGCCACCAAGCTCGGCTGCTTTCAAAAGCCTGAAAAGAGAGGTTCAGAGAACCGATTCTCCCTGGTTGGCGTCCCCCAGGGGTTAGTCCTGGGACCATCTCAAATCTGCTCCAGCCCTGGAGCCTTGTTCTTTCCCCAAGGAGCGGCACAGCAGACAGACAGTCGGACTACCCATCCTCTGCTATGTGGCCCAGGCGCAGCCAGCCAGCACAACTCTCCTGAGATCCTCCTTAGTGGAAAGAGAGCTCAGTGGAGCTTATGCTGCTTGTCTGTCTGTCTGTCTTTCTGTCTGACACCCTCTCCTGTCACCTTATTTCTCTCCCTTCCCTTTTATATCTCAATCCGAGGCAAAGGAGGCGATGCATTTTAATGCTCCACTTCCAGTGTTCCTTTTGTGTCACGTTAGAAAGACAAAGAGAGCATTATGCTATCTTTAAAAGAAAAATGTTTCAACAAAATGACAGAAGCATCCTGTCATGAAAAATAATTGTGTGCACAGTAACTCATAATTACACGTTGTTAACCTCAGCATGCTTTATTGTCTTCACTGTCTAAATGACACTCAGTTTCGCAAGAAAACTTGGCTCGAGCCATGAGCAGATCGCCCAGTTTGATCACTTTGTCACACAACACTATCCTACCAAGTTGTCAAAGAAGACACTGTAGTGGTTTTGCTTGATAGATGGTGAATGGTGCTTATACAAGAAGCCACTCCAGTGCGCCCATAAATATGCATCGTGACATTTGGAACAAAGCCGCTCGTCCTCTCTTTCCTGATGAGCTCTGCCTGCATACTATAACATATTGCCATACTGTCACACCTTGTGTTTCATAGCCAATCTCTCTGTTCATCAACTTGGCAGATAACCTCTAGATGCTGACAGATGATATGGGGGATGGCTTTAGGGCTCTATTGTATGCAAAACCAGGAAGTGAAATTCCAACAGATGCTTATACCAGTGATGATTAATTAATCCTTATTAGTTCATACATAATGTATGAGATTTTTAAAAATAAATAAACTCATTGTGTATTTGGATGATCGTGTACTTTTTTACATTTTGGAAAAAGCCAATCAAATGTCTCTATTGATCAACAATAGGTCAGAAGCGAAGACGTGTGCTTACATTCACAGACCATAGTGTGTTAGGGCAAGTGCAAAAGAATGCTCTCTGTCCTCACTGAACACATAACTGGCTTCTTTCTCCCAACACCTCATTGCTTTAGAAAGGAATAAATATCCAAGACAGCCAGGAGCAGTTCCTTTCAAATCCCCCCCCACACACACACACACACACACAGATCTCCCTAACTCGTCCATGTCTCCCTCTCCTCCTCTCTCTCTCAGTCATTTGACCAGCAGTGCTTCCTGCCACTAAGGACCTGTGACTCATCAGCCAGAATACAGCAGCATTCTCTTGCTCGACCTCTTGAATATTCATAGATATAAGAGGACTCAAGCTCAGACCCGTCCACCTTGTATTCATCCACATTTGTATATATGTAAGAAGGGAGGGAGGGGGGGGCGCGGGGTACTAAGTAGTACTAGATATCTAAACGGGTTCTGTGGGAGAGGGGGCATGGGGGGTGGAGGGTGGGGGGGGGGGCTGTTTTACACTAATTTCTTTATCCCTTTCACAGGAGTGCCATGTTACAAGAGAATTCCTGAGGCGAGCCAATGGCCCGATAAATCTGCCGGAGCCTCTCTCTCAATTTGTCTCCGTGGAATGTCAGCTGGCAAGCGCCCAGACACTGAGAACCTCTTTTCACAATGCGCCAATCTAACAGACGAGATCCCATGTTGGAGCTGCAGTACAAGGGACTGGCACGGATAAATTGCCACGTGCCTTATCTAGGTCTCTTTATGTCTAACTGTCTGAGGTCTTGCTCCTCAAACGGCCCTTCGAAGGCCACTTCCTCCCAGACCTGGCGGTTAACCTGAACGGCTGAGTGGGTGACATTGACAAAATGCAGGTGTCACCAAAGAGGAACTCGTGATATGACACAGATGCTGTGTCAACCCGTCTTACTGCATATGACCCACAGTGTGAACAGAAATTGTCCTGTTTGGTGTCATTCATCACTGTGTGGCACAGTCTCCCACATAGCTCGGTCCAGGTGGTGGAATGGCAGAGTGGGAGAACAGACCATGTTTGTGTGAAGATGCAACAACTATCGCTCTCTTTTTCTTTCTCTCTTATTCCCTCCCTCCCTCCCCCTCTCTCTCCCTCTTCAGTCAGACTGCTGTAGCACACTTTGTACTCTATATAAAGGTTGTAGGTTAGCAAACAACAAAATTCCTTTCCACCTGTACCCCTAAATGAGTCACCAGTCATGAATTCATTCATTTATTTATGTACAGTTTATGCAATAACAATACATTCAAACTGTATGTCCGCAGATGGATGAAATTGTTCTTTCTCAATCAAGATTCAAAGTTTTTAAAATCTCTGATTATATAAATAATTCCGCTGAAATTAGGCTTCACATTCAAATGATGCAGGACAAAATAAAAAAAACTCTAAATGAATTGCATCCTCTCCTCTATCACATTTTCTACACAGCCAGCCACACTAGCGTATTTAAGGGGTTCATGTTACTGCGTGACAGTTGGCATGACAGTAAAAAAAAGGCATGTGCCAAGCGGAGCTGCCAATGCTCAGCATGGCTGGTTTTAATATTTTAATGTGTTTCATTACAACAGTATGGGCCAGATAGCCTCTCTGACGTCCAGACAATTGTCTGCAAATGAACAAGATTACATGACAAGCCCTGAATGACAGAGCCATCCACTGCTGCCTACCCTCGCCACTTATCTGATGGTAGCCTAGCAACAGATCCCTGACCTGGCTTTGACCTCCACCCGATAAGGTCAACACCTGAAGGCTCTCTCATTGGAGGGCTGGCTGAGAGAGAGGTGGAGCTTGGGGATGTAGGGGAGACAAAGGACTCACAGAGCAAGGGCAGCCTCCTCTGCATAGAGTTCCCTGCTTCCTGCTGGCAAAAAAAGGTTCAGACAAAAGCATGCCAGATCTCTTTACTAGGGTTTGTTAAACCTGTGTGTGTGTGTGTGTGTGTGTGTGTGTGTGTGTGTGTGTGTGTGTGTGTGTGTGCGTCAGATGCAAGCCAATCATATAATGCTGGTAAAGAAAGAAAAAAACGGAACACGAAAGCACTTGCCAGTGCAATGTCCCCTGTAGCCAATTCCGACAGCAGTACCTTGTTTTACACAGGGTCAAAAACATCCATGAGAAGAAAAAACAGCAGCTGTAACTTGTTATAATGAAAATTATTGTGGTGGCAAACAGAAAAGACACTTTATGAAGGAGGTACTGAATGTGAAATTAATCGACCAGAGCGACCCACCCTTGATAGTCATCCCCACTTCTTCAGTATTTGTCTGCACACAAATCTCTCTCGCTTTACCAGCAGTGATATGGAAGTTAATCCAAATTGTGATAGTGGCAATATCCTATTAGACCATGGCAATAAAATCAAGCTGAGACTGGTAACACATTACAGATATCAGGACATGTTCAGCACGCTCCATTACAGTACAAAGTGACATTAATCAGCGGGGATCCTCTTACACACACATGGACGCATTAAAACAAACATTCAAATCATACACACAGATATGCACAAGCCTAAAGTGCACCTCAAAAGAACACACGTTGTGAGAGTTGAAGTGCTCCTTTATCTGATATTATTTCAAATTGAGAGAATGAATCAGATAAATGCAGGCATATTGTAAAAACATGTATATAAAGCAGCCAAGGGCAGACGGGTGGACATATGAATCGCTGTAATTATTATATTATATATTATAATAATTCTTGCTCACAGAGCCTCTGGATTTAAAAAAAGTGATTTTGAGGAAGCTGGCAGACAGTGTTCCTGTTCTAGTGCTTTGTGACTTTCTGTGAAAAATTTATTGCAATTCAGTTCGCAAACTGCTTCAAATGATAAGAGAGCACTTTTTTTTTAGGACTGTGTTCACAAGGAGTGTGCCTCTAATCACACTGATTTATTTAGTTCGACAGGGCTGCATTTATACTGGGCCTATCTCTTTCTTTCTGATGTGAGTATTGGCGTTGGCCCTGCGGGGATTACCATTCAGCCTGTCAGGTTTGGCACTGCTAAAATAACTCTGGTCCCCGAGTTGAAGGACCTTCGCTTCCCTCCAGGGCCTTTCGCAAGACCTCTGCCCCAGTTCACCCAGGCCAACCTATAGGCTCCTCCTCCGTGTATGTGTGTGTTTTTGCACTGGCGTCTTACTGCAGGGAAACAGTTGAAGGTCAAAGGCCAGGAAGTTGGCCACCTGCCTCTGTCACTTCAGTAAAAGTAGTGGTAGCAGAGAGAGGAAGTGGTTGCAGAGAGAGGAAGACATGACAGATAGAGAAAGACTGTATGTGTTTAGGTTTTTGTCTGACAGTTGGATTCACAAGAAGGTCAGATGCACAAGAAGGTCAGATGGGTTATAGCATAACAATCCTTAAATAAGTAAAACATCATTGCAATTTATGCCGCATCCTCGGAAAAAAAACAGGACTTTCGAATGGTTTTTTTTCTTCCCACTGAGCATTTGTGTTGACCTTAGTGACACTCAGTTGATCTGATTTGCAGACTTTATGTCTGATTAAAGTAAACAACTGCTACAGGCTTTTGAGTTTCCTAGGACCACTGCAGAATAACCTACAGGGATCTCTTCGCTGGTATTTGCTGGAGGCGACAACCCTCCTCGCTCACTGCATTAAATGTGCCGGCCGAGGACGAGTGCATAGAAGGCCAGAGGGCAAAAAAGGGTGTGAACCACCTGCTTCTGTCACACTGTCAGGATGAAGGCGAACGAGTGCAAATAGGGTGAAGTGTGTGTGCACGGTTGTGGATATTGTGTAGAAGGGGGACAGGTGGCACACCGGACAGCACTGGCACAAGACACCCCAGGATTTATCACTCGGCGACAGTCACGGCTGGGCAGGGGACAGATGTTTCTGTTTACCCCGGGGCAACATCTGACTGGGCGAGCCCAATGTTAGCCTGGCCAGCCTTGCCCACACAGGGACAGGGACTGAGAGCATAGAGGGAAGGAAGAAAAAAGAGGCAGTGAAAAGGAGAAGAAGAAACCGGAGGATGTTCAGTTGGCCCCCGAGGCACAGAGGCAAGTTAGCTCATTTCTCTCCAGTCTGCTCCATCCTCCGCTGAAGCACCTGAAACTCATTTAGCCTCCACTAACTGTTGTGCCACTATAGGGAACCATTTTAATAAGTAGTAATAATGCCGACTGACAATATGAGCAGCTTTCAAAGCAGGGAACCGCATGCGCCAGATGTAGAATATACTCAAGTTCTAATTGAACTTGAGTATATTCTACATCTTAACTTCGTTAGAAACGTACACCCACGCGAACAGCTCTTATTGTGGTGTTATTTAGGGGTTTACGGGGGAAAGCCATTTTGAATTAGCCAATAGTATACAGTGTTCCAGCTGGGAAATTTGAGCGCCGCCCCTGGTAATAAAGCTGGAGCACTCTTCCCCGGAGCACTGAGGAATGACCTTTAGGTTCAACCCCCGGCTGAGGTCATGGCAGTGTTGCCATGGCTACTATCAGCAGACTGCCCTGTTGCCAGCATTACCTCAGCTGCCTGGCATTGTCAGGGTCATAGAACAGGCTGTGACCTCCCTGTGGTGACCTAACTAAAAAAACACAGTCAAGACACTTAAGAGTCTAGTATCGATTATTTTTTGTTTTTGAAAATGTTTAGAGGAAATGTGCAGAAGTTTAGGATTTCTACAGAGATTTGCATCTGAAATAATGCAATTCTGGTAAATTGCAGTCTGGTAAATTAATTTTGATATTACATGGAGTTTGCGATCATTAATTTAGACCCAATGTGGTGTAATAAGCAAAGGCTTACACAGAGCAAGATTTAGTATTGGTTAAGCCGTCCGGCAGGACAATTTCTGCTTCCCTAGGATTGTTAATATGAAAAATCTGTCTGCATTAACTTCACTCTCAGAAATATAGAAATCCGCAGATCTACGACATTCATCTGTTATTTCATCAAGACATACACACTGTATGCATTACTATGATTTAGTGGGATATTACAAATCGTGTTCCCCCTGCACTGCATTTTATAAACACGGTCACTGATCTGAACCAGCTTTTAAAGAAATCTTATTTCTAGCATATTGTATTTTATTTTTAGCTTATTTATTTTAGCACCAGCATAATGTCACAAACCCATATATGTTGTGTAATTTGATTGTTGTACCAGCAGAACTATAGCAGATATCAAAGTACTTTTCCCCTGAGTGCTTAGAGAACTCATCTCGAGGTCCTGCCATATGCATATTTTGTGCTGACAGAAAAAAGACAATGTGCAAGAAATGCAAAAACCAAAAAGGATTTAACCGTCCCCTTGTAGCAGCTCATCCCCTCTTTGGTCAGAGCAACTGTCCAAAGACCATCCATCTGCAGGTAAAGGTGAGAAACACAGCTGTCTAGACAAACACATTCAAACTATTAAGATTGTAATGTCACCCATTAGAATATTCAGTATCACAACCCAACATTATCCTCTCCACAAATGAAAAACCTAATGGGATGTCTTAATCATTTCATGCAGGAGATGCAATAAAATATTAGTCCTTTCTATTTGTGGAACATGTTTGTCCACTCTCCTCCTGATAGGCCCCATTTAATCATGTTGTTCTGTTTCCTAATTAGCAGAAATGCAAAGTGTCTTTGTCACCTGTGGACAGCCAAGAGGGCTAATTTAGGCTTTTCACTAATTGCCACGGTAACGAGCCTCCTGCGCCTCCGCTGGGGGTGGGTGGAAGGCATGGCAGGAGGAGGACTGGAGGATGGAAGGATGGAGGGATGAAGACACAGCTCTCCTCACACACAGCCGAGGTGTGAAAGAACGCGGCAGGCCAACAGAACGCAGCTTGGAGGAGTCCAACAGCAGGGAGTGGGGGACAGCCTGCGCTGTGAAAAAGCCCCAACACCCAGCTGAGAGGGAGGAGGATTCAGCTCTGGCCAGTTTTGGTCTCTCAACTTTGATGAGGAGATGACTACACTGGGTTTGATAATTGCCGGACATTTTTCTGACTCTGGCTCCTGTTATTGTCCCCACCTGATTTGACACTGATTCCCACACAATGTACCTTTTTTATTACTGTTCTTTTTATAGACACATTGTAGGTCTAAGTCAGCAGGCAGTTTTTAAATTAGCAGCTTTACATGTATGAAGCCTGTGTGTGAGACGTGGGGGCAGCAGGAGGTGATTAGAGATAAAAACTAAATAAAAAAATAGGATGGTGTGATCATGATTATTTTTTTGTTATTAATCAACTGTTTTTCCCCCTCATGCAACTTTATAGTTCTGAAATCATGGTGAAGTGGCAGCCTATAGAAGAAACTTTTTGGCAGAAAGAGCGGATGAAATAAGCCTAAAACCTGAATTGTCTTCATCTTTAAGTATATACACACCGTGGATTAACTATCATAATACTTATATAGTTTGTATTAATATTAAATTACATATGTTGAATATATGTACGTTTGAAAAATCAGGGTGTAAAAATGTCATCCAGCCAATATTAACCCACACAAATTCAGCTTATTTTTATTTTACCTTGCTGCAATTGGGATTCGTATCTTTAATTAAGATACATCTTTTGTTATGCTTCATTGTCTATTTTGCTAAAGCCAGCGAAATGCATCCTCAACACGCCTCTGCATTATGTATTCATAGCGTCTAAATTGACGTGTACGTTCATATTTGTATCATTCGCATTATTGCATACATTATTATCGTCACTCGCCATTCTATTATTTTTTAAGTTAATTAAATAGATTCCGTTAATGTAAATCCACTCGATCAATGCGGTCCCTCTGCTGATTTATACAGATTTTTTTTTCTTCCCCAAATACATTTTCTTTTCAGCAATACACCCTGAAAGCTCGGGGGCACCTTGTCCGTCCGCTGCTCTCGGGGGCGAGCTCCTCCAATGTGTGCCTGCGCGCAAGAGCGTGTACGAGTGTGCGCGTGAGCGTGTGAACGTGTGTGTGAGTGAGTGAGTGTATGTGTGAGTGCGTGTGTGCCTGCGCGCGAGCGCGCGTGCGTGTGTGTGTGTGGCTGCTCTGCTGTTGCTGCCCTTTGATCCCTGCATTAGTGTTAGTTAGGGGCTCGGAGACACACTTGCACCGAGAGCAGCCATAGTCAAGACACGGCAACAACAACAGCGGCACCTCCTCCGCCTGTGTTCCCATTCCCCAACAATACACTTTAAACCGAGGAAAGCCAGGTGCACGACCAAGTCCTTGCCATCACTGGCGCCTCCAGTCTCAATGGGAAAAACCTTTTTTCTTCTTATCCCTAAACAAGGACGAGAATGTGATTAAAAACGGGGGAAAATGCCAAGGAGGAAGCAGGAGCAACCCAAGCGCCTGCCTTCACGTAAGTCCTTCTCTCGATTTGTTCCATTTTAACGGCTCTCCGTATGTTTTGCGCAGTAGTTTAGGGTTAAAGAGGTGAAACAGACAAAAGACTCGGCGTAGGTTATTTCTCCCTTTTTAGGTCCGAGCGAGGCAGCCATGTTGTTGGCGATGGGTAACGGTAGCTAGGCAGTGCGTGGATAAACGATACGTGGCTTTTTATTAAGAGTAGAATCGATGAGAGGTCCGGTTCCGCTAAAGGTTGCGGTCAGTTGGCATGCGTGTCGGTTGCGTGTGCGAGTTATAACGGCCGAGCATCGGCGGTTATGTGTTCGCCACTGCTATGTCGCTTTTCGGGTAGAAAGGGGAGGATCTGCGAGTCTGGCCGCAATAAAATGAAGGGTCAGTCGGATCAGACGAGCCGGAGTCTGGCTCCCCGTACCCTGGTGTTCCTAGTTAGCAACAGCGCTATCTAGCAACGCTCGGTAAACTTCGTTTCCTCGGCGATAAACGTGTAACTTTCGCCTCATAGTTTTGCTACTCCGAGTCGCGGAACCGAATTTGTTGGCGCTTGTTTTTTGTCGACTTAAAAAAAAAAAAAGTGTAGATTTTCTTTTCTTTCTCTCCCCCCCCCATCACTCCCCCCCCCCCCCACAAACTCAAGCCGATATCTAATTTTTTGTTCTACCCCTCCCAGTCTGCATGCAGGCTATGTCAGAGCCATGGTCGGTCACCTGAAGTTCAGGGTTTTCTCCCCCCCCCTTCACCATTGCAGCCATTCATTGCAGACAGACTACGATCAATAACGCATTTAGAAAAAGGGAAGCGACAGTTGTGCTTCCACTACGTTGCTGGAAATCAACGCGGTGCCGCAGCAGAAACGCATTGTAAAGCCCGGGCAGTCTGATTTTGGTCGGAGGTTGATCTACTTTTGTACATTTGACCCTCCGTATCTTGGATGTTCGTATTGTGCTTTATCAGTCCAGATAATGAAAAGCTGCGATAACACTCACCGGCCACTAGAGGATTGCTCAGACGGTAGTGGGCAATGACAACGATCATTAAAGGATTTATCCCGAGAGTGACATTTCCTCTTGATCATTTTTTGCTCAATACATGCTTGAGCAAACAGCTCAATTAGTCATATTGGTATGCAAATAGGATGAATAATTGGGTGATTCATCTTAAAATCAACCACGGCTTGATGCATTTATCTTATGACACTATCTTCTTCGTTTCTTAAATGTCAGACTATGCCAGCTGTTCATCATAGCCATTCACCATGAAAACAGGCACGAAGTTGCATCTCTTCCTCAGTTTTCTTACATCGGTTTACGTTTCATTTCATCGGGTTTGAGTAATGAATGAGCTCCTGCTGCACCTGTCACACTGTAATATGCCTGGCACATTAACTCAAATGTACATTATGGAGGTATTATCCATGTAGCGTCACACAATATAAACAAATGCTGTTTTTTTTCTTTTGGTAGTGATATATTTACTGATCTACTGCTCAGGTGTTTGACCTATGGTTGAACTTGGGAAATAGCAGGGGTTGGCTTTGAGGCACAGAGGTGGAAACTGGTTGACAGTATTAAGTGACTGTGTTTGTGTGTGTGTGTGTGTGTGTGTGTGTGTAACTAAGTGACAGAGAGATTTTGACAGTGCTATGCAACATAAGGAGAATGTAAGCTATATGGTTGAACTGCACATAACATGGTCATACATATATTTTTCTATATTATATTGTTTATATTGCTAGAACAGAAGACAGTGTTCATTTTGAGAACTTTTTCACTGAATATGTTTTTCTCATCGGTTTGTTTGGAGTGCAGTGTATTCATGAAATACATGCAATTTTCAGAACCTGACTTTCAGTTCTTTGTTAGTGAGATTCAATCACTTGTTTATCATTAGATGCAGAGTCCAATACAGTTAACAGTATGGCCCACGGAGTCTTTGAGCTGTACTTTTTCCTCCCAAATAGGGAAACAAACGCATCTTAGTTATTGTGTTACAGGGCACTAACTTTTAAAAGTGGCATTGGCATTTGGTCGCTGCCACCGGAAATATGGTTGATATTTATAATCGCATCATATTTTGAGTAATTAAGGTATTCGTCAGTTATACATCTGCCTAATAATGAAAATCTAACAAAATAATGGTGTTTTATTACATTCTGCATCATAGGGGTTATCTGTTAACATGTAACTGTCTGTTCTCAATTCCTGGAATTCAAAGTTCCCATTGTGAAGCTTTTGTTGTGTTCTTCATAGATTCCAAGATTAGCTTGTCCATCATCTCAACTTTTAGAGATGACCTCCAATCTATCTTGATTGATTTTCTTAGACGTCTGACTCCCCCGTCACATAAAGCTGAAGAGACTGGGTGGCACCTTTTTGCTCTTCACTGTCCCAGTATTTTCTATAAGTCACAAAGTGGTTGGCAACCAAAGGCCAATAATTGGTTGCCAAATCATCAAAATGGTTGCCAGTGGCAACCCTTACTGTCAAGCCCTGTGTTGACATGAACACATGTATAGTCTGTAATGTATTTATGATACGACTTATTATAGCAACAGTTAAATCCATTTTATTTTGTTGTCTAGGTGACATGGTATCATGTTTTAGCCCCTACTGTAGGTGCCTTACTCTTTCAATTGAAACGGATTCTCCATTTCAACATTGAAATGTTTCTTTAAGACAATGTAGCACATTAATAAAATGGTCAGAGGTTGTATTTCTTAAAGCTGTGTTAAATAAAGCTGTATTCACACAGCGTCCTCATGCTGTCTGGATGACTCAAACGCAAAGTCTAGTATTTTTCGGTCTTTTAGGCAAGAACAGCAAAGATAGCCCATGTCAACCTTTCAATTAATCTGCTTTTGTAATTGGTCTGGAGCAAAAATAGCCTTTACCCAAGCATATGAAATCATGTCCTCCAGTGTCGGCACTGTAGTGGAGCACTGCTGCCCCTGTGTTTCTGGGTTGAGATGAATGCCTTTTTTTTCTGATTTACGAGTTGTTTTCCTCCTCAGTCAACAAACAGTCACAGGAAAGTATGAATTTGTCAGAAGCTTTTTGCGCTTTGTTTCAGATCTTCCCACTCTCGAATGGAAGTGTCACCTCATGCCATTTGCTGTCAGTCAGTGTGTTTTCATTATTCAGCCAACAACACCCTGGTGGTCTGCCAGCCAACAAGCACAATATCAAGCTTCAAATCTCTTCATCTGTGGTGAAAAAGGGCAAACTAATACACTGGCTGTAATGCTGGGGGTGCTTTATCGTAGTACAGACCCAGATATATGGGTCGTGTTGCCCAGTGTGTGCGCACTGTCCTATTGTCTGTGGCACAGCTTGTGAGAGGAGACTCTTCCTTAAGTGTGTGTGTGTGTGTGTGTGTGGCACGCACATGCGAAAGTGAAAAGTGTGTTTGTGTCTGTGTGGGTACATACGCCAGCTATAGAGGTCACTACAGTATGGTGCCTTCACTCTGACAAGTAAACATGACCTTTGGTGCCACAATGAAAACTGCCATTCTTTATGACCTTGCAGTGTGTTATTGTTTGAGTACTTTTTACGGCCTTATTAGTTATTACGCACTCTTTAAATTTAGGGTTCGTGAAAACGCCTGAAAGGAATGTTTTGTGTTTGTGACTTTAAGATATGTCATTACAAAGGTCAAAACGGGCCTAAATATTCAGTGTCATTTTGATATATTATGTTTGAGAATGTTCAAATTAGAACATGTGTTGTCGTTAGATCAAACAAGTCCCCTTACGAGTTCTCAACCAGTTGTGATTCCTGTCCTTGGAACTAAACTGGTGAGTATGATCAAAATATAGACTGAGAGGGAGTCCATATCTTAAGGATCACAACCTTACGTGTATTGGGTGGGGGGGGAGACATTTGTATTCTGCTTACTTAGCACCCCCCCCCCCCTCCCCCGGTAATCTACATTTGAGATGGAGAGATTTTTAACATTTCTAGACAGATATTGGCTCCTCCTCTATACCTAACTGTAATGGCGGGTCACTGGCTCCCTTCCACTTGCTATGATTATAATGACCTTGGTAGGGCTGGGGCTTGAAAAACATTGGATTAAGGGGAGAGGAAAATTAGAGGAGGTTTCCATTTCGCTCTTGGCATAAAATTTGTGGGCAATTTCTGCCAAGAATTCCATACCTCACCACTACGTCTGTCCGTGTGTGCCCCCCCCCCCCCCTAGTTGATGGGGATTGGGTGCTCTGGCGGTGTCGGGCGAGTGAAGCTCAAGCGAATAATGATACACAGGCTTTAACTTAGAAATGAATTAAAGGGCAAGGGAAAGGTGGCGGATGCTCCGCTCACCATACACTGTAACATAGAGCGGAGAAACCTGCTTTCGCTGAATACTCAATGGCCATACTGGACATTGTCTTTTGTGTTTTGCGTGATGGTAAATGAAAACACTGATGGGAATAAACAGGTAGTTGGATACGGTTTATTGGGCCTGGCGGAGCCTCAGGGTGTGGATCTTCTACACAAACGCTAACCTCATTTACTACTTTGGACAATTAGTCAGGCCGATAAGTGCTGGGTGGTTTATCATCATGATGTCAGTGATACATTTCATAGTTAATTCAACTTAAAAATAAATGTCACTTAAGAATCAAAGCTATGGGGCGGTCTGTATGTTACCCAAGAATAACGCGTAATAGGAGTTTTCTCACAATTACCTCTCACATTCCCATTGAATAATTCATTTGTATTTGAGAGCCCATTTATTTCACACAGCACCTTGTAGCGTCACTATAGAACTAGGCTAACGCCTGAAATTGGAAATGTAATATTGGGGAAGATTCTTGTATGGTGGAGACTATCGCAACTTTTGTTGGTTAAGTTGTCTTAAGTGTCCGGTACTTTGTTTACCATCACATTGCTTCTAATTGTTGAAGAAGACTCCCTGTTGTATTTTACTCTAGCCAGATTTCTTTTGCCATTCAGGAATTCAAGGCTACTTCCCCAGTCTTTACAATAGTACAGAGAATATAGCGTTGACGTCGAGCAAACTTCTAATAATTGTCGTAAATCCACTTTGTGTTTAAAGTGCCCCTCTAGAGATGTCAAAGACCGAACCAACTTTCGACCATCTTGGAATAGAATAATATAATAAAAAAGATGGCAAAACTAGTTTTTTATGTTTGAAGATTCACAACTGTGTTATTTCTGTGTGTAGTTTTTGTCAGAGTGATAATGGCATGTGTGTGTGTGTGTCTATATATGTATATAATCGTTATACCATTCAGGACTCAGTAAGTGCTGTGAACTTAAAGGTGCAGTCTGTGTCTACCATGTTCAACCCTCAAGCTTTGACCATTTTTAATACATTTATTTGATTGTTAAATATTATTATGTACCATAATGATAGTTTGACAGACTAGATATTTAATCTAAATACTTTTTGACTACCAACTGAAATGGGTTCATAGCACCAGTTATCAAAACTGTCAAATATAAGTTGCTACTGCTTGGTCACATTCTGGGTGTAGTTTACTTCTTTTTTCTTCACACAAATGTCTTTCTTTTATTCCTTTTGGCCTGTTTTTTTGTAGGTATACAACTGTAAACACTAAACATTGATGCAGCAAACAACTTCCAAACAGTCCTGCTTCCAGTGATGGTTGAGAAAACATTAGAATACCCACTTTTTGCAATTGTACAAGTTGTCTCCTTGCATCTTAAAAAAGTTAATGATGGTACTCCACACCACAGATTAGTTCAAATTGTACCATTTATAAAAATATAACCTAATATGGTCAACTTTTAGAATGTCAGATGAAATTGTTCAGCATCGGGCTACACGTTATTTAATTGAATATCAATGGCGTAAGTTAAAATAAACTGTAGAAATATAATTTATTGTTATCCAATCATTTCAAAGTGCATTTTCTGAGCAGAAAGTCCTCTGCAGCACAAATCAGGTAACGGTGCTTTCCCTAATACCTCCAGTACAGTACCTGCCTGTCTGCCTGGTCTCAATCAGATCCCCCTCTGTGTGGAATGGAAGTGCCTCAGCCTTGGTAACGATTTTCCCCGTGTTGACAAGTCACAACATGGAGATCTACAGCTCGGAGAGCAGCCCTTTGGCTACGCAGAGCCCTGCTTGCACTGAGTAATAGCAATCTCACAGGAGTAGCAGGCTTTCAGCTGGCAGCAGTTCATACGGAACAGCTCGCCGGTGCAGCTGGGAAAGACAGAGCAGAGTGGAGAGGGAGAGAGGAGCTGGTGGTGGGAGCAGTGGAGATGGAGGGAGGGAGGACGTGGGGAGGAAGAGCTGTTAAGAGCTTTGGGCGGTTTCTCTGTTGTTGTACCACACAAGTGCATCCAGGCCCTGCAGGACAAGCCTTTAACAGGCATGAGGGATGGAGAGCATGAGAGAGGGGAGGAGGAGGAGGAGGGGGTGGTGGAGGAGGAAGAAGAAGAAGAAGAGGAGGAGGAGGTGGTAGTGGTCTGGGGAGCTGAAGCCGGCCAGTCGTGCCAGACGCTCGCTCTAAACAGGGATGTGATTTATTGTTGGATTCCTCTCACGTTTCCCTCCCAGAAAGACACAAACATTACATTGTACAGAGATAAAGTACTTCCTAAATTGTGACGGGAGAAAGACCATCGCCTGTGGGCTGTGAGGAGTTCTTTTGAGCATGTGGTGCATCTTTAACTAGTGCGTGAAATTCAACGTTTTTATCATATGGTGGCATCTGATTTAAGTTTCTTTGGCTCTGGATTATTGATATTTGTCTGTCCTCACAAACCTTCTGCTTATATATACTATTATATGTTAACTGTCCATAAAGAACCAGTCATTCAGTGTAGTTCATCAGAGTATGGATACTTTGCTAGGGCGCAAAATTAAAATGGCTTTTGGCCAACTCGTTGATCTTTGTCGCCTTCCCTGAATGCACTCTGCACAGCGCAGTGCTATGCGATGACCTCACTTCCTGTGTGGGTAGAGTAGGGCGAGAGGCCTTTTACACATGCACACATTCTCTCGCTCTCGCTCGCTCGCACAGCCTGGCTCCAGTTAGCCTGTAGCTAACTCCTCTCGGTGTGGAGGTGTTTCCACATTTAGGCAGTCAAGAGCACAGCACAGGCTCATGTCTTTAACTAGCCGCACTAACAGCCGTGTGTCTGCAGCTTTTTGGGAAGTAGGATCAGTTTTATAGGGAGATTAAAAGTACAGAAGGGGGGGGGGATGTCTGTTACAGACACAGGATAGTAGGACCATCAGGCAGTGACAGCTCTCTAGGGAAACAATATATCACCTCTAATAGGAGAGTGGAAGTGTTTGGCTCTGGGACAAAAATCCTGAAGTTAAAATTATTGATGTGATGTCATCTCGGAGAAAGCCATTGTCAGTGCCGGGCGAGGTTATTTATGATGCTGAAAATGCAGGTGAGCGTCTTGACTAATTCAGTGTCGTAGAGGAGGCTTCCCTCTTTGCACAATGTGGTCGTGGCGTCTCCCCGTGCATTAAACAAACGATGTGGTGCAGGCCTCATCCTTTATTGCCATTGTTTACCAAGGGCGTTTGGTCACTTGGTTCTGTCCTTGTGATGCTAATGAGATTAGCTATTCACTGGGTATTGCATTCTGAGTCAGGAGCCTTGTAGCTCACGGTACCTATATGGACCATAAGCATGTGTGGAAACAAATGGAGCTGTGCTAATTAGCGGACTAAGATAATTAATAAATGGATGGTTGGAGGTAGCAAGTTATTCTAAAATCAACCCAATCTGTTGGCCAAGCTCACAATTGCCAGTGTGTTGCCACTCCCCGTGAGTGTTTTTGAATGGGGGCCATGTTGGTTCAGATTGTCATGTCATTAATCCCTCGTACTCTACAGGGGAGTGGTCAGCGGCAGATGTATTTGCGCTTCCTCCAGAAGGTTTTCCAGATTAGCACAAATCCTCCCAGAAAAAACGTTTAAAAACCTCGTTTGGCACGCACAGCCAGACTTTGTGCTCATTGCTCGCCAAAGACGGCCATCCCTGCCGCTACATCTCATTCTCTCTCTGACTCCACTGATTTTTTTTTTCTTTCTCTCATTTTCATCCTCCACCTTGTGTTTCTCAGAGTTTAGCCCCATGTCGATTTGGACAGGACAGTGTAATTGTTTGGAAACTCGGTTCTGTCATTTGCATGTAGCAAGCAGCCACTTTTCCAGTTTCAGTGGTTTGACCTTGTTCTACCTGCCAGCCAGAAATGAGATCATCAGAAAAGTAGACGAGAAGCTGACATCTCTCCTCCACCTACCCATGGCTTTAAGTGATGGTTGTCATAGCAATCATTATGCCACAGAACAGACTCAGTGGGTGAAGGATGGCTTTGAATGCGACAGCCTCAGGTTACAACCTGGTTATGACAGAACAGATAGCCCAATGAGGGTTGGTTGCAGCAGTACACAGGCTGAACAAGCTAAATAGCTGCATACATCGCATGTCAAGTTCATATAGATGTCGGGTGGGGGTTAAAATTACTGATGAAATGTCTTTATATACCTTGAAGAAAAGCGAGGCAGGTATTGGTGTAACAGAGAGCAGCATGGGGCGAACAATGCCTCTCGTTCCCATCAGCTGCCCTGGCCAGCATTTAACATGGAGATTGGAAACGGAATAAACTCCCCCCCCCCGCCCGCCCCATTCTCCCTGGACCTGCATGTAAATGAGGTTAGCGGTTAGCATTTCCTGCTGTGCCACAGCAATTCTTCTCCCTCTTTTTTCTTTTTTACAATTTAAAAAATAATAATGGCCTGAAAGTGCTCCCCCCTTTCCAGGGGTAGGGACCAGGACCAATCCTGATTAGTGTCCCTGTCCTAAGTGACAGGCTAAAATCCAAGCAGGCACTGCCTTGGGCGCCTCTGCCAAGCAGCCGTCAAAGCAATACCACCATTAAAAAAAGGCATTTTACCCCCTCCCCCTCAATTCTCGAGATTTCCTCCCTCTTTCGTCTTCCTCGCTCCTCTGCTCATTCTCCCTCGCCATCCATTCTAAGTGTCTTTAATACACACGGCCTCCATCGCTCTCACACACTGTCCCCTTACATACATGCATGCACATATAGAATTACCTCTCACTCTACCCCCACCTCCCACCGGACCTTGCTTTGTATCCCTGGGTGGACTGGCTGCTATAGAGCCGAGTGTCCCTTTTGCCAGTCGGGTGATTTACAAACAATACATGGACGCTGTACACACTCCCACCTTCCACCCTCCCACTCTCTCTCACTTCTCTTCCACAGACACACAATCACCTCTGTGAGGAGCTTCGGTATGCCAGAAAACAACGCAGCAGGGTGATGGCCTGTTCTTTTTGCACTTGTTCCAAAGAATGTACGCCGTCTACTCGAGAACGCTGGCGCGACATCCACGCCGTGGTTGAACGAGGTTACATGGTCAACCGGAAGACACATTGCTGGGATCTGACTAGTGTTTCAAGTGGCCTCATAATTAGTCGTTTTTAAAAGCACAGGAAATGGTAACCCAAGTTGTGTTCAAGACTATTTTGCCTGATGGAAAGCGAATGCACGAGGGAGTTGAATTAGTTAAACAGTTGCAGGCATATGCTAATTACTCCGGGTTTGAGAAGAGGAAGTTGTGAACAAATATGACTGTTTTGGATTCTTCTGGATTTGTTACCATGCTGTAGGAAACACTGTACACGACACCTCGAAAAACAAACACCGCAGCACAGCATTGATCTGGTAACGTCGATCAAAACGTATTGGTACCAAGCGCATTCTAGGTGAGCAATCCAGCATTGGGCATTTATGGAAAAAGAACGTGTGTTGTTGTGAGAGCTCATGTGTCGGAGGCATAATTCCTTTCATATTTCACACAAGTAGAAACACTTAAGTTTTTGCCGACGATATGTGGTGTTTTAAAGTGTGCTGCCTGTATTCAGTTTCACAAAGAGGGATGCCACCCACATGCGCCTAATCCTATGAGAGGGAACGGCTTGAGTCTTGATGAATATAAACGGCTCTTTCTCACAGAATCAAGATTGGTTTGTACTGTCTAGTTTTCAGACACTATCCTGTCAATGAGCCCCATTTATCAAGCAACTGACTTATGAATGCATTTTTTTTTTTACAATTTATAAAAGAAAAGCTTCGATTCGCAATTTTTTAAAATATCGGTGGCAACTTTGAGAATTATTCCAGTTCATGTGCATAATGTAGATGAAGAATGATCTCCATCCGTGCAGGAGTATTACATGAATTTCTAAATCTATGGTGTGAATCAATCGATCTAAAAAAGAAAAACCATGCCATCTCAAGAGTATCCTGCTGAATGGACGACTGCTTTTTGAAAAATAAAAGGGTTGTGTTTTGTCTGGGTATTGACGGACTGGGAATCTGGCTTTTATCCATAATAAATGTCTGATATTAGGATTCATGTTATCCAATTTTGACTACATTTGTACTATATTTAATATAAAGTACCATTGTGTTTTTAATCGACAAGCAATGGAACATTAGAGCTAATTAAAAAACATACACGCCTAAAAACACTTCACCCAAAGAAGTTTGTAATTTAATGAAATAAACAAAATAGAGAAATGCAACATGTAAATATTGGGTAGAAATTTGACACTTCACAAACTCATGTGACCAAATTACTTTTATTACAGAATTGCTCGTCAGCAGTTTTAAATGCTTGGATTGGATTTATGCAGCAGGATTAATACCCCTCACAGACACCATGCTGGTAAAGACCCCAACGTACATCATGGTTTACGGGTTTCTTCCTCGGTTCCCCCATATTTTTGCTGCCAAACATTTTCCAAATACGCAGTCAGTATTTTTTGAAATCATACCAGGAGGAAATGTCCACTCACTTAGCAACAAACCAATGCATTATGTCCAATGAGTGGGAGACTAACCATGTGACACCCAATACATATTTAATTTGACCTCCATCATTTTAATCATCATTTTAAAAAGTATTATGTCAGTGCTAACAGATTTTTCGTCAAGTTATCTTTCTTTTTCATTCAATATATATATATGTCCTTTGCTTTCAAAGACGAGAGGACAACCTTGTCGGACATGAGATCTTCTTTTCTACTTGCTATTTGCAAAGCAGAATAGAAAAACAACAAAATAAAAAAAACATTCCTCATTTTCAAAAACATGTTTGAGTAAGTCATTCATAATAAAACAAAACCTTTGGCAGAGCGTTTGACAGTAAAAGCATCCAGTAAGATGCTGACCCAGGGCCAGTTGATTGTCCAAACCAGTGCCCTGAGAATAACAGTATGCTGGTTTGAGTATTTCTTAACTCAAAATACTAAAGTAGGCTACACCAGAATTATTAGATTGACCCGTTAATCTTTGCCTCTCTGCTGTGGCACTGGACCACTCTCGTTTTATGTACCCAGTCAGAATCGATGCCACCTCTGAGAAAGCCAGGGATCCAATAACTTCACGAATAATTTAGAGTGACTCATGCACTAAAACATCCACAAAAATTCATGTGCTTGGAATATTTATCAAGAATTTCATACATTTGTCAATGATATTAGTGAGATTAATCTGTCCGATTTTAAACCGAACCTTCACTTACTGCAAACGCACACAATAACTACGACTGCTAAAATACTGACTGACTATATGTTGTGGCGACTATTGTGAACCAGTAAGCAGGACTGTTTATGGTAGTATTGGTTTTTTGGTGATATTACATTTTTTTTCTCATTTGTCTCGCATTTAATAAGCCAAAACTGACATTCCTGTCCAGATGGTTTCTGCATTGAATAATTTGTTAGTTGCCATTGATGGTCTTGATAACCGTTTGCTCTGTTGGAGACCAATCAGGCTTGTTGTCCTTTTGAAGGGGATGACTGATATCACCAGATTCAGAAGTTGCCGAAGTCACTCCTTGTGATTGTCAGTCAGCATTTACAACCGAAATCAACTGCACAATTGGATTAAGAAAGAAGGAAAGTCGTTACAGGCAGCCAAAGGCCAAATAGAAAAACACCATCATGGGGGCTGTGTAACTGTAAAACTGTGCAGCTAAGCACACAGTATTCTAAATACAACATGCAATCAAAGAAAAATATATTTTCCAAATCTGTCCACAGACAACCAGGATATATTTGTCGGCTGACGGGTCCTACCAGGTGTCTTTATGCCTCGAGGCTTTCTCTGCCAATATTTACTCACCACTAACTGGCCAGTAGATTGTACAGTTCATTGTTGATTCTCATGGGTTTATTCAGCATATTTTGGTTTTCCTTAGATGCTGCAGTTCTCCCCATTCACAGCAGCTATAGCGTGATTACCTTTGCCACATCGAAATGATCGATGGCTAAAAGATTTTTGGAAGAATGAAAATCTATCTTGTGAGGTACTCTCCATGTTCAACTGCAGAGGGCGTTCGTAAGTGAGATGATAAAGTAAAACTATTTCTCGTCAATTAGATACTCGCACAGGCCGTGATGTAATGATCTCATTCCAAATGCACACATTTGCATGAGGATGTAGTTGCTTTCTGGGGTAATGTTTAAATTAACCATGACTGCAGGAGCCACATTAACTGCAGAGTGCTCTGCAACTGAAATCAAATGAATATACACTCTTGGCATGATGTTTATCTGGATTAGAATATTGAGATGGATTAGGATATTGAGATGTAAAACAGGTATGTTAATGTCAACTTTTATTATCTATTTTTTAATGCTGTAATATATATGCATACAAATATTCATATCACAACATTTGAAACACTGAGTCAATACAGATTTTAATGACACTATCAATGCAATAATGCAAACTTGTGTATAACAAAACAAGGTATGTTCAAAACATAAAAAACATGTGTGTTGCACAATGCACTTATTTCCACTCCAGGTTAGAAAAATATAGTCACTAACCTAATTCAGTTGTTATTTCCTCTCATCACAATCTTTGTAATGTCAGTTAAGCTGCAAAGATGCAACAGACATACCACTTCTCTCCTCCAGTAAATTCAGGTCCACAGCTTTGATGACACATCTGAGCTTATGAGCACGTTTTCTAAAACATTGTTTTTCGACATGAGATGCTAAAAATGGAAGGAAAAACTAAACCAGGGGGTAAAGTGCACTTCATGTGCAATGAGGAATTTCAGAGGTCTGGGGCTCTCAGTCGTCTCATTCTCTTCCAAGAACACTTCTCCTTCCTGTTTCACCTCTGGCATGCTGCCCAAAGTACCCACAAACCACGGAGGCCAAGGCCGAAAATACACAGATGGTAATTTGCACTACATTTCAATACGACTCAACCGCCATTATATATAGCCGTGCTGCCTGAACTCTGATCCTCACTGAGAGTATCGCCTCACCTCGGATTCCAGCTAAAAGATGAGCTCTTTGTCACAGGGTACACGTTGTACAATGATGTAGATAGTTGGAGTTGAAATAAAAAAAGTTGATTCTGAGTTTTAATTAATGTCTACCATGAACCGTGATCATAACACAGGAGGTTTTTTTCTTTTTCACTAGATCAAGGCTGTGTCAAAATACTGACATTCTAGATGGATGTTTGATGGTGGAGTTTACTCTTGCATGGAAGAAACAGTTACTTTTTCAATACATTGAAAGTAAGCCTTGACAACTAGTGTCGCACGGTATACCGATACTAGAAAGGGATCGCAATATCTTGTCGTTAGAAACGGGGAAATACCCTATTTTGTTCGTACTTAGTACGTTAATAATGACATTGTCTCAATACGAGTTGTAGGCTATTATAAATTGCATCAATCTGTGAGAGCGGCGAAATGTGTGTACACAGAGCTCCAGCCTCCACCAGAGGATTGCATTGGGATTGAGATCCCAGGGGGAACGGGCAATTTAACTCTGCAACAGTCGAAGAATAAACTGCGGGAACCAGGATTAAAGCCAGTCACTGCTGACCGGCTGCACAGTCCCACTCTGAGCTGGTTTCTGTAAAAAATTGAAATGCGGCTCTAATTGCCGACCGAATCTACCGATAAAATTAGATTCACAATCATTTCTGAATCAGTCCAGGCGTCTCCTGTTATTCAAAAAACAAAAAAATCCCCTAAAGAGCATGTGTTAAAGTCTTTTCTTACAGTGTTTCTGTATTTCGTTTAGTTTTCTCCCAAGCTGCAGTACCACTCTACACCTGCATAATTAGTGATTTGCAGGCAGGGGAACTGTTTTACGAAAAAATCTGGTTAAATGTGAAATCTTATCCTTACGTATGAAGTTATGGATGTAGTTGAAAGTGCTGCTTTTTAGAATTCAGTTTTTTGCAATAGGTGAATGTTAAAGAGTGTTAAGTCCAAACAAAAGTCAAACGCTATCATGACCTGTTGCTTTAGTGGTCACTTTTCTTGCCCGTAACCTTGTTGGTTGTCATGTTCCATCAACTTCCTAATGGAAATAACACGATGGATACACTTTGGAGCTATTAGCATGTTGCTCCTGCAGGAGACAGCATTTAACAAATTGATGGTGTATAATTTAATCTGAAGGAGGGAGGGGAGGATGTATGTCTGATAGCTCAGCCGGATTTATTTTAAGCACGTGTGCTTTATTTATTATTTTGAATATTTGTGTTCCTGGTTATGGGGAAGGGATGAGGGGAGGGCTATACAAGAAGAAGAAGAAAATACACGTGGGTGTGAAAGAGATCAAGCAGGTGAGAGATTATGGAAAAGGGAAGGGATGCGATCCTGATCCAGTGTGTCCCAATTAATAGAATTACCTTCCTCCTCGGGAGGACAGTTAGTCATTTGCAGAGACGCGAGTCCGCCAGTCTCTCCCACCATATTGTCCAGCAGGCGCTAATAAGGCAGCCCTGACCGCCGGGCGTGCTCATTAGCATAGCCCGCGGCCGTGGCAACCCCCGCCAGGGCCCAGCCGGACACTTAATTACCGCCGTGGCTCCTTCCACACTACATCCATACTTGCTGCCCTCCTTCCTCAGTCCTCACCCCCTGCTCTACCTCCTTAACCCACTCCCAAAGACATCCACATACAGCCCCTCCCCACCCATTCATAGCAGGGTAGATGTAAGACTAATCATTTTGCCGATGTGGATGCGACGGCTTTAGTCTCGGTATGTTGTGGCAGTCTTTTATATTATTTCACTTTTTATGGCTTTGCGGTGAGCAATCCTTGCGATTTTAGTGATTCCCTGACCTGCACTATCTCTCCAGCTCGTGCTCCCTCTCCCATTGCCTCTCTTACTCTCATTGCTATATTAGCTCATGGGCATGACTCTCGTTTTGACATCGGCACAGTATTGATGCACCTCCGTCCAGCCTTAATCGGCTAATGGCCTCTTCTTTCCTGCCCAGACAAATCAACCCCTCCCTTAACCATCCCGCTATCTGTCCCTTCCTCCCTCGGTCTTGCGGTCTCCTCTCCCATACCGAGTTCAGGCCTGGGGTCAGCGAGGCCAATTTTCATGCCTGGCTAAGTCTCTCTCGTTCTCTCTCTCTCTCTGTCTCCAACTGTCTCTCTCCTCTTTCTGTCTGTCTCTCTCCTCTTTCTGTCTCTCTCTCTCTCTCCGTGTTTCTAGTCAGCAGCCTCACCTCACACAAGTCATGTGGTGGGTGACCTGACCCACCTTTACTCCAGTCCCTCGCTCTTCCCTTCCTTCTCTAACTCGCACTCTTTCTTTTACCAGTAATCATTCTGTTTGACAAATCTGGCTCACCCCTGTACTAAACTTGCATTTCTGTGTGTGTGTGTGTGTGTGTGTGTGCGCGCACACATGCATGCACCCCTCTCTGACCTAGAAAAGTCACGGCCAAAATAATCCTGCCAAATTCACAAATGGAGATTGTTGACAGCCCCGCACGGTGAAACAACGAACAAGTACACTACCTGTAATGTCCAACTGTGTTTAGCTGTAGTTGCAGGCGGTGAGCTTTTTTGTGACTGGTTAACACAGGTCCAAACACTGTAAGTCACAGAGGTGCTACCTCATAACATGTTGAGCTGCTCAGTGTACGCCTCTGTTCAAACTCGAGGCAGTTTATTCTCGCTGGTCATGAAGCCTCACGACCTTCTCTTTGTGTCGCCTCAGCTTGCTCTTTGACCTGTTATGGCTCTCTCTTTGTCTATAACGTGGTGGCGCTATACATCTCTGTGGGCCAGGGAGAAAATCCCCCCGCTGCTGCACCACTGAATCGCCCGTGTGTGTGAGTGATAACAGATCCAGACTGCTGAGCACCCCGCAGCTGTTTGTCTCAACATGCAAGTCATCCCCGCCATTACGCCGCTAAATGGTTCCCTTTCAGTGGCAGACGCTTTCCGCCTCGTTCCGTATCTCCATGCTTCCATCACTGGGGGGGGGTTGCAGTTGCAGTTACTGTCGCGGAGCCAGCCCCCGTACTGGAGGCAAAGCAGTTGAATGTGTGTCAGAAATGCAGTGTGTGTGTGTGTGGGGGGAAACATCAGCATTAAATTACACTCTTGTCTGTGCATTTAGTGTTTGCAGTCCGAATACATGTACGCGCGTGCATTTGTTTGCGCCTATGCGCGTGGTGGGCATGCAGCAGCGGTCGTGAGAACAGAGTTCAGTCGCAGCCCCCGTAGAGCTCGGGCCAGAGACCATGACCTTGGGAAATGTCATTCCGCCCACGGCGGTGGCTCGCCCGTGACACACAAAGCCAATGGTAGTGGAGTGCATCAGTGCACTGTAGCACTCGGGCAGAACCCATGTGGTGTACGGTTGCATCCATGTACCTAACCCTGAGGTTTTAAGAGTGAGCCTAGGAAGCCAGAGAGTTCAGCCTCAAAGCTGAGACCTCGGGTCAGCAATCTAGTGATTTCCCTCTAACCACATTACAGCCATTAGTGGCTCTTGCTGCTTTTCGCATGTCACATAGAAATGGGTCACGCCCTGCCCTGCATGACTCACAGGCTCTTTCTCCCTCCCCCTCCTTTTCATTCCTGTCAACCCTACTCGGGTGGCAAAATGGCATCAAGGAGCATGAAAAAAGTGGGTTCACAGTCGGCACAATATGACGCTTCATTAACTTAAAGAAGTGAGAAGGGTCACACTTGCTGTGCAGGCTCATCGGTCTTATACATGTTGCATTGTTTTGTGTAGGTGAAGTCCATTAGATATAAGCTCATAGACCTAATGGCGCCTTGAGGCAATTATTATAACATCATCTTTAGCCTTGGTTTTTGGCATCTGACATTTCAGCCAGTTTCTTGTTATGTGGTACTGAAAAAATGTAAGATGTGTTTATGTGTGAGACAGAAATGGGGAGATGTTTGGAATTGTGTGTGTGTGCGCCCTCTTTGATATATGTTGCAGGAGGAGAGTAGTGGTCATCGTGGGTTGGGATTGTGGTCACCTTTGTGGACCATGGCGAGCCACACTGGCCAGATGTCGGCCAACTCTAATGATCCCGACAGGTCGCTGTGCTGGGTTGCCTGGCAACAGTTTTGCCTTTGCCTGTAAACAGAGAGCAGGCCCACCAGGCCTGTCAGGGTTTAAAGGGCGAGGGCAGCTCTGGTCTGTGTGTGAAAGTACTGTTCGTAACTTGGTGTGAATGACATGTTTTCGAGCCACATGCTTTTTGCAACTGTATGAGTTGCACAAGTTCCCTTTCATCAGATGTTTTGTTCAGACACCCAAAGCGGAGGGGGGGGGGGACGTCAGTTTAGAAATTTTGTTTTGCTCAGGCTTAGTGCTTTTGACATGTTTTTATAGAGGTTTGTTAATATGCATCAGGAATATTCACTTTTCTTTGTTCGCCCTTGTCTGGCAAGCTGTAATATTTTGCTTATGAATATTGATAAATGAAGTGTATATTAATGACCCTTGGTGACCTTAACCCTATCCTTATTGGCTCCCCGGTGGTATCTGCAGGCTCATGAATATTAATCTAGTTCTGTAACCTCCATTACCCTAATCTTTGCTGTCTAGCCTCCCAGAAGGACCCGTTGTCATGGTAACCCCTTTACTACACTCTTCCAGACCAAGGGTGGGAAAAAAATGTGGTTAAAAAAGACAGAAAAATCCAAATTACTCAAATATCTTGGATGCACCTTGTGGAAAGCTGCCATTGTATTAGAAAGCGTTGATAATCATTTTAGTGGTATTCTTGCAGAGCAATGAACTGTGTTTTCTGCATCTTTTAATGGCCGTTTGACTTTGTTTTGGGCAGGTAATTGTTTTTATGAATTTTCAAAATAGTATTCTCAATTCCGCAAAGTCCAGATCACTTATTGCTGTGCCACATTAGACAATCAAGTATGGGAAATAATAACAGGGAGTAGTAAAAAGCAATTTCCAATTAAAAGAGTTGTGTAGCCAGGGGCTAGGACGATGCCCTCGACTTAGATCTTTGTAGTAAGTGTTTGATGTTCACGATTCCTACTCGGGATCATCAAGGATTCAGCCGAAAGATGAAGTCAAGTCTAACTCTTCATGATAGCAACATAGTGATATCTGTATATATGCTCTCTCTCCTCTTCCAGAAGTGGACAGCAACGAGGAAGGAGGGCCTGATGATGGTCCAGTGGAGGAAGAAGGCTGGTTTGGGAATGCTTCTGACACGCGCTCAGAGTCGTCGTCCTATGGAGACACCCAGGATGAACTCCTCCTTGCCAGGGGCTCCTCTCCCGATGAACGGCCCGGAGTCGGCGCTGGGTCCGGGGACCACGATACCTGTGGAGGTGAGAGCGCATTGGGTTGCCCCACACCCGTCCATCGTGCCTCTTTGGAACTTCTCGGACTGGATGGAGGTGCATTCTCGGCCCAGGACACACTCTCTTCTGTGGTGTCGTCACTGTACGGCGAGGCAGCGTCTCGTGCCCTGGGAAAACCCCTCAGCAGCAACCTGCGGCGCCTCCTTGAGGCCGGCTCGCTGAAACTCGACACTGGGGAGCTGCTGGGTCGGTCATCCCGGGGATGTGCTGGGGGGGAGTCACCTCCAATGGGTCTACCCCCGCCTCTGACTCTCTCACCATCTTCCCACCATGCCCAACATTTAAGTGCTCTTGCCCGAAAACTAGCCAATAACAACAACAACAACAGCGGCTCAGCCTCACCAGCCTCCTTGGCACCCTCAGTCACTAACATTAAGCAAGAGCCCCTTGATCCCTTTAACTCTGTTACCCCGAGCAACGGCAGTGGCTTTGTATGGGCAGGTGTTGCAGATAAGTGGCCACCGGCCAGCTGCTCCACGCCCTGTGGCTCCAGCCTATCCCCGGACTCCGCAATCCAGAAGTTAAAAGCAGCGGCGAATGCCGTGCTTCAAGACAAGAGTGCCGTGGCCTCCTCCTCAACGACTTTGTCCACCTCCTCCGCCTCGTCTGCACTGCCCGCCCTCGGAGGGGGCGGTCGAGGAGATGACGCGGTGCGCTTTGATGCCTTCAACTCTCCGTTCAGCCCACAGTCCGCGAGCTCCACCCTCGCCGCACTTTCCAAGAAAGTCAGCGAGCGGAGCCACACCTCGTCAACGCCCAGCGCTGCTACCGATCACCAATCCTCCAATTCCTTCCTCTCGCTTGTGTCGATGACCTCCTCTGCTGCCTTGCTCAAAGAGGTGGCAGCCAGGGCAGCGGGAAACCTGCTGGCAGAGAAGAAAGACGGTTCCTCCTTGGCCACTGCTGGAGTCCTCCAAGAGGATGTGAAGCCCCTGCTGGACAAGAACCAGAGAGCCCCCACGCCCTCTACGCCCAACCACAGCCTCGACTTGCTGCTGCCCTCTACTCCGAAGAACAGAGGCAAACCAAACAGCCAAGCAGGTAATATAGTAATAATATATTACATCAATCAAAAATAATGGTTGCACCAATACACATAATAAGATGAGAGCTTAGCTGAGGTTAGGTCCATTTTATGATATTTTTCCAGAGAAAATATGTTTCTTTTCTTTAGTTGCAAAACGCTGAAAGACATTAAATGATTGCCTTGTGTCTTGCCACAGAATCAGGATACCTAAGCTCAAACAAGATTGCTACAATGAAATAAAAGAACCGTGTGTTGTATGCAAGAGAGGGAGTATAAAGGTTCAAGATCGTTTCAGCTGCACTTCATTTATGGAATGTTTTCATTTTCCTTCAGCGTCCCGTTTTCTTTTAAAAAGTAATCGTACAAATGTACCTAAAGTTCAAATGAACTATCTCCCCTGACATAATTCTTCTTCGCATTTACCATGGAACAAATCCCACTTATGTCATGACATGCAAATCAAAACCGCTCGTACTCATAAATTCAAGTTGGTGTAGCAATGGGAGCTCCACACAGAATACAAGTGTCTTTGCTGTCATTGTGTGGAAGAGGAGGTTGTTTGCTAGTCACCAAGGAAAGCACAATTCTGGACTTCCGTGACATGTTTCTTCTGGCTATGTAATGGTTTTGTTCTCACCTCACGGTGACTGAAGTAGCGACGAGTGTAGCCTCGGCCTAACTGTCAGTCGAGCAGAGAGCAGAGCCGAGAGAAAACGGCTCTGGCTGGCCTTCTCGTCTGGGAAATAGTCTGTGGGCTCGACGGGGGGGGGTTCCGACCGAGACCTCGCTGCCTTCCCAGACCAACCCGTTTGTGCTCGGATGTGCGTGCTGCCAAAAGGGGGCCGTCAGTGTGTGCTCGGCACAGTGGGGAGCCCTGGAATCCATATCCATCTCGGCAGCCGACTCCAGGCTTCAACCCCCACTCGCCAGAGCCCTCTGCACTGATCAGCACTGTAGACTTAAGGCCAAACACATCATACTTTCCACTGACTGGATACAGATGCACACACGCACACACACACACACACACACACACACACACACACATACTCTGTCTCTCTCCTATGCGCTCTCTGTTACTCACAAATAGCCGTGCCATATATTCTGTGTCTACTCGGATGCAGACGTATAACCAAACAAGGGTGCACACAAAGATCTCACTCTTGCACGGGGAGAGGGAAAGCTTCAAAGTGCAGGCCCTGGCTAAGTAGGCTTCAGGGAGAACAGAATGTTTTCAGGGAGATGGATGGGCACTTTTGAGGGATTGTGTCGCAACCCCGCCAAATCTAAAATGGCTGGATCAAATTGACTTCAGACAGATGAAGCAGTCGATGTAATATTCTGTGATCTGCATGCTAAAAAGGGGGTCTGCGCTAACCCGCGAGCCGTCAAGGTCGAGCGGCGCTGTAAAAATGCAGGTAGTTGTTTGGGCGCCAGACTGAAAAATGTGACCTTGATTATTGACTGTCATGTCTTGTTTTATTGTCGCCCCTTGCCAGTTCAACTATAAAACTCTTTTGCACGGGCATATTCTGCACTCTGAATATATAAAGCAAGCGTTCTCCCCTTTTCTAAAACATGGTTGTTATTGCATGGGACAGAGATGTGTTAAATATTCGGATGACGGTGCTCAACGCGCACATTTCCTCGCTCCTGTTTTATTTCCGCTTCACTCGGCTCAGAATTCCGCAGAAGTCATTTTTGCACGGTGATCTCTGCTGTGCTTGGGAGAGGTTGGGCCGCAGATGGCGGTTTATTGTTGCAAATAGGCAGTCTCGAGGTTTTACACCCCAGGTCAATGAATGGCTGAGCACAGTAATTTCACCAAACACTGATTACCAGATGTTTTTCAAGGAACAGCACTGGAATACTTATGAAGCCATCCTGACAGGCTCTTGTAGAATTTGTAATGCAATCATGCCTCTTTCTAATAAGACCAATTAAACAGTAATGGATGCCGGATATGAAGCCAACAACAATAATCGAGATACTAAAACATGCTTGAGTTTTTCCTTCCATTGTTCCATTGCTTCCAGCTGGCAGTTCCCTTGATAGTTTTCACCATTAGGTGAGGAGCAGTTGTCTCTTCCAGATCTGTGAATACTGTATTCAAGAAAGCATTGCTTTTATTTCTTTTCAGTAACAACGGTGCATTTCAGCAACACGGTACATATTTCCATTCACTAAAACGCCGATGACTCTCAATATTCTTTGGTGCACTCAAGGCTCTCCTGAGGATGGTGGCAAACCGTTCCAGTGTCCCGTGTGTGGACTGGTCATCAAACGCAAGAGCTACTGGAAGAGACACATGGTCATCCACACAGGCTTGAAAAGCCACCAGTGTCCCCTGTGTCCCTTCCGCTGCGCGCGCAAAGACAATCTAAAGTCCCACATGAAGGTGAGATGATGTGACTTGTCTTCGTCTCGTGACCCTGCACCCCTTGTCACCCCCGCCCACATCATCTTTAATTGCTGCCAATTATGGCTCTTGGAATATAATTGTTAACATTAAGGGATGGGCATGCTTTAGTTTAAGGTGTAATAATCCACGACGCGGTATAATTAATCGCTCCGTGTTTGCGTCATTTCAGTTAAATTGACATGGAGTCGCGTCTTTCCTTTTTGATGTTCTGTGGTAGCGGAGAAGAGGATAAGTGCCTTGACACGTAAACCTGAGCTCCTTTTTCAGGTACATCAGCACCAGGACCGGGGTGAGACATTTCAGTGTGAACTTTGCCCCTTCACCTCCTCCCGTCACTTCAGCCTGAAGCTTCACATGCGCTGCCACCAGCACTTCCCCCACTCGGACGTCAAGGTGAAAGAGGAGCTCACCACCGACACGGAGGGCGAGGGCTCTCTGATGGGTGACAGCGGCCCCGCGGACCTGGGAGGGACGGAGGTGTCGCCACTGCACTCGGACAGCCAGCAGCAGACGTCCTCTCCGGTCGAGGCTTCCTCCAATCACGTCCACATCAAGGAGGAGCCGCAGGAGAGAGATCTGTCTGTGCTCTCCCCCTTTAACATGTGCAGGGACCGTCCCAGCAGCAGCGTCAACTCCTTGGACCTATCGGGAGTTGGGTTAGGAGTCGGGGTCAGATCCATTTCTAGTGGTCCAACCATAGCCTCCATCTTCAGCAATGACATCACTACCAAGACGGCAACTGACCTGCTTATGAAGCTTTCAGGTTAGCATCCTTTTTTCCTGTTTCTTAAAGAAAAATTATATTCACGCGAGGGCTGCAACTATGGCTTTCCTTATCAATTATTCTACTTTCATATCAGCAAATGGCAAAGAAATACCCATCACAAGTTGGCAGAGCCTCTGATGGCACATGAAACTGTCTCGTTTTCCAAAAAGTCAAAGACTTTCAGTCTGGTATCGAAGAAAAACCCAGAAAACAGATAATATTTTACACTTTTGGAAAGTGGAGCCAGTTTAATTTGGCCATTTTTGCTTAAGTACTTGCACGGTAATACTTGCCTCATGGACTAATTGTATTAGCTCTAATTTAGTCAATCCATATATGTATATTCTGATAAACTTAGGAGCCTATGTATACTGGCAGTAGCAAGTAAGGGACTATAGAAATAAAAGATCTACCACCAGTCTGACATCTAGCGAAGACCAACCTGAGGAGATGGGCATCAAGTTGGTTTTCTTTTATTGCAATTACATACAAAAGATGAACCCACCAATGTCCAGGATATTATGTACTGCAGTTAGAAGTGACTTCTTTCTAAATGGACGAAATATTGCATCAGGTTGAGAAATACATGGGAAAACAGCGTGCGCCGGAAAACACTAGCGGGACTGTTTTAATCCCTAATTGATTTGTTTGTTGTGCTGTTTTCTCAACTTGACTTCCTAACTGCGCTCATTTCAGTTGCACTTTTATAAAGAGTATTTCACTTCCTCCAGACTTGAACGTGAAGACAACCATTCTGATCTCCAACTAGATGTTGTCTCCTCTTTGCCTTAAGTTTTGTTTTGATTCTTTCACTGTCACCAGAAATAACATTCGTAAGAAGTGTTAACAGTTTTATGTTTTAACATTTCAGGTCAAGGCCGCAGTGTGTCTCTGTGAGCGGTTTTTAATGGTTTTTAAAACAATGGTATCCTAAAATGTCTCGGTGTTAGTTCAAGCCTTTAGGGAATAGACAGTTTTAGCGTTGACAGCGCCATATTTAGTCGTTTAATGGGCAACAACATAGGTATCAAATGTAAAACCCAGTTTACACATGGTGGGCTCAAGCTGCGTGGGTCTTAGATTCAGACACATATGTTTGAGCTGTTGTTTTTCCTGACTTTAGCTATCATTGTGCATATTTGAGGATATCAGGGATGCTTTCACTTGTTCACAGGATTATTCAGCCGTACAACCTTGGCTTCTGTGTGTCTCCCATGAGAATGTCAGAAAAGTAGGCCATGGACTTTTAGCCTTTCACCAAGTACCACATGCTTCTTCCAACAGATTCAAAACCTGCTCTTAGGACACTTATTAGTGGAAGACAACGTTGATTAAATGCATTTTGAGTATTTTAATTGTTTGAAAAGTAATTTCTAGAACACGATAATTTAATATAAAAATGATTTATTGCAGTTGTTTAACACGCATTGTAACTTTGAACGGAGACATAAATATTACCGTTTTAAAATGTGTAAATGTTTGAACATGTCCACTTCGCTCTCTAATTGTCCAGTGTGTACAACGAGTGGCACCTATATAACACTCAGTACAGTGTGTGTGTGTATATACTGCATATAGCTGTTCAGTCACCGATACAAAATCGGGAAATATTTCAATATTAAAAACATTATTATATATTATAACTCATGCAACACTGGACTAAACACATGACAGATGTCAACTATGAGATAAAAAACTGCAAATCTATAATAAAAATAGATGCCTGAGGCTCCATCCATGTATAAATGGTGGATAATGTTTAGCCTAACGGATCTAATGGATTTGTTGGCACTGTCCTTGTGTCGCGCCACTTCTTTGTACAATGAAGGCAAGTTGGAATAAGCAAAAGAGAGGAGACATTCTTGGCATATTTACAATATTTCAAGAAGTGAGCACTCGGGAGTAAGTATACTGAGAATGTTCTGATATTGAGCTTTTTTTCTTTCTTTTTAAAAGTAAGTCTCCAGTGATTGGTAGTAACAGAGTAGAACCTCCACATAAAAATCTGCTGAAGCACCACTGAGCAGCACTAAAGTCATGACCTAAATCAGAGCATATCTAATCTTGTAGATAAATGTTCTTGTTTGTAAACTTCACATCGGCTTGTAAGTACAATACTGATATTCCATTCTTCCTCCATATTTGAGGTTGGTCTATTGTCTTTGCTTCTTTTGCACATGATGTCTACCCAGTTGTACATCCTCATCTATCTGCGGTCGGCCACTGATTAGCTCCACTGAAGCAGTTGGGGACTAAATGATTCGCTCAAGGGCACCTTGACAAAAGTTGTGGATTTATTTTCCTCCCCCTCCTCTTATCAGCTGTCAGGGGAGTTGATGATCTGTAACCTCTCCGACATCTTTCTCCTTTTAACAATTCTCTTTGCTTGTGTGCTGCTAAAACGGTGACGCATTTCGTCGCTGAAAAGATCAACTGAAAATGACAATACCCTGCTTTAAAGATTGTTTAAAGAGTTCTACTGTACTTTGGTGAAAAGACGGTTTAAGACTCAACCTTTCCTGCCGTTGATACTAGGACCTGGATGTCTGCGCCTCAGAAAGTGGAAGACGCACTATTTCTCATTCATGAAACGGTTTACGACTTAAAACGCTGACATGGAATTCAGTATCATATACTTCTGGTAAAGTTGCAATGTGACAGCGTTATAACATATTGATACAGCACTATTTTGACAAACTTGATAAACATGCTGCTCTAAGGTATACTAGGCTCAGACTAGGCGTGTTTAGATGCATTTCCCCATGTTGCGAAATATCAAAGGATGAGCTTGGAGACGATGGCAAGATTGATGGAAAAAGGTGGACTGGGGTTCAGCGTCGGGGTCCAGGCTACGGCTGCCACTCTTCCACTTAATGCTGTGTAATTAGATTGAGATCTTGAGCGAGGATGGGAGGCAAAAACCCTGGGAACATTAGATTAATTAAAAATGTATGCATAATTCATAATTAAAAAGGAATTCATAATTTGAAATGATTAGCGCCCTCAGCGCCATCCTGTGACCCCGCCAGGATGCACAGGGACTGGGCCGGCTTAGTTAACTCCCCCTCGATCTCGCACGCCTGGGCTACACATGGATGCCCCCTGGGTGCCAGTTGCATTTCACTCTCAGACTGCACAATCAAGCCCGGGCGACTCCCAGAGGAGCCGCGACGGCTCCTCGCAATGTCAGTCCAGTGTCAAGTGGCGGACATCTTAGTCAGGGCATCATTCAAGGAGAATGAGGACGGATGGAAACATTTTTAAAAAATGGGATGAGAGGATGTTGAACTTGAATGCGTGATGATGTGTTTTAATGAATACTGCTTTGATCGCAAAGATCTCCCTTTGTTGGGGGGTGGAGTTAGAGATGGAGGGTTATGAAACGGACAAGAACTGGGCTCAGATCTTTGTGAGACTTACCCATGACACGGAGTAGTCAGGGAGAGAGAGGTGAGGAAGTTCCTCCCGGGACCTCCAGACTCTATTTCTTTTGACCTCCCTGCCAACTCAGATTGAATGTGTACACGAGCAGCTCATCCCTCCTGCTTTTACACTGCTGTCTCGGTGCCTCAATCCCACAAGGCCTCGGCGAGGGAGAGGGAGGGTGGGAGGAGAGGGAGGTAGTGGTGATATAAAGATGTGGAGAGGGAAAGATGAAAAAAAAAAGAGATGGATAAAGTGACAGCAAGTGGGGGAGAGGGAGAACGAAGCAAAGAGAGTTGCATCAAGTTCCCCAGGCATAAAAAGCCAGTGAACCCTCCCTGACCTCTGACATAATAAGCATATCTTTTCGGGGGGTTTCCCTGCGTTCCATTGAGTGTTCTTCTGATACCCTTTGATTTTCTATCCTCGCATGCTGATACAACCGATAGCTATCCAGTGTGATACAGATTTTGATTCCGAGATGAAAGCCTCAGAGGTACTTTGAAATGCGCAGCCCCTACCCGGTGCCCAGTGGACCCCGAGTTAATAATGACAGTGGGCACTACACACCCTCCAAACACCCCCCGCCTCCCGCTGCGGTGACACAGGCACAACGAGCTTGACCCTGGCTGGGTGTGAATAATTGGCATGCAGGGGGTTGTGGGAGGTGTTGCATCTGTCATGATGCTCCTGTAGTTGTCTTATTTATCCTTTTCCTGGGAGAGTGTCTCGCATGCTTTGCTGCAGCGAAATGATAAACTGGCAGAATTGTTTCATCGTACGTGAGTATTCTTTAGGGTTTTTCGAGGACATCGATTTCTTTTTGTCATTATTCACACATTATTTGTGTATTACCGTTTCTGGATACAGCATACGTGTGCTGCGTAGGACCATTTGAGCTTTGTTTCACCATCTTAGTTGACACGTCCCGTCTTCGGTTATGTCACTTTGTGAACATCACGATTTTCATTTCTTTTATGTCCTTTTGGTTTCCAGCGCTGCATGAGCAGACACAGGCAGGCCTTTTGTGTGTGACCCCTGGTCCATACATCCCCACTGCAGCCATGAGTATCGCTGTCCGACCGACGTCTCGCACACTGTCAGCTATTGTTGGGTTCTCAACCTGCCCCACGTAGCCCTCTGCTTTTTTTTTTTTCTCCGGGAAAAAACAGCAGCCAATTGTCAGAGGGGGAGCAGGCCGGCGTGACAGAGGTGGAAAGCTAATGAAGTTATTTGACGGCAGCCCTGGCCACGGAGCGAGAGGTGAGCCGGAGTGGACAAGCGCCTGGCAGCGAGACGGATGAGGCGAGCGGGAGAGAGAAGAGCGGGGAAGGGGAGAGAAACGGGGAAGAGAACGGCGATGAAAGTAGCATTGGTGGCAGGTGTCAAAAGGGTGTGATAACATGGAGACAAACTGATAGCATCGTCAACCCTGAACTAGAACCAGCCGTACAGCATCATGCGCAGGGAGCTGACATGGGCCCGGGTCCGTACTCGCACAGCCGGGAAGCTCACAGAAGAGATGCCCATCGCCTCCTCAGATCTGTGCTCGCTCCACGAGATGATCTGCCAGAGACTGGATGCGCATGAGGCGATTGTGAAATTCTGACAAACAAAAGGCCAAAGTGTAAGCTTGGCGTTGCGGGCTGAATTGTTCCTGTTGGTAGTGCGCTCTGGCTTTTTGTTATTGAGCCATCAGCTGAGAGGAAATTTTTTTTTTTAAACTTGCCAGTTGGATTAGGCTCCTAAATAATTCATTTGGCTCTGTAACATAGATTCTGAGTGGAAATTCACTCTATTTATAGCGACAATCCAAAAGGTCACTGAAGTGGTGTGACTCTGTGTGTGTGTGAGTGCGCGTCTGGGGGTTGTTTTTGTTCTCGTGAGGCCACAGAGGAGAAGGATTTGAAAATCTTAAGCTTGTGTCGAGTCTGTTTGTCACTGGTTTATGTGCGGCCCAGCATTTCCATATGGTTTGAATGCAGCGTGTCACGGCATGCGCGTACTGTATTGTATTTAACAACCCGGGGCAAGGATTTCTCCAAAGATCTCGATAGCCGTGTGTCCGCGTGGGTAAATTAGATGTGTAATTTTATGTGTGTTTGTAAGGCGGTGACCAAGTGTGCTGGCCCTGTCTGATCCGACATGGCCCAACACGCTTCTAATTAGAGGACGTCCTTCCAGGTGCTGACCAGGTTATACTTAGCCTGCCCGCTGACATCTGACAGTGTGACATTTCCAGCTGGTGCTGTGTGCGACCCTACGCCACTGCCCCTGAAGTTGAAGGTCACTAACCCAACCCCCCCACCCACCACACTCAACCTCTTCCTTCTCCCCTTCTTGAACTGCAGCCTCGGCCCCGCCGTACCGGGGCACTGTGGGCACCACATGGATGGTCAAAACACCAACACCTGTCCCCTTTTCCTGTCCCTTATCCAACATCCCCGAGCCCTCGGTCCCTCCGGCATGGATCATCATTAATCAGAGGGGCCGGAGCCGGCGCAGATTGATGATGCGGGCAGGGGCCGGCAGGCCTGTGGTGGTTAGAGATGTTAGGTGAGACGGTAGGGCGAGGAGTGGAGCAGATCTCTGCTGGGGCCAGAGGAGACTGGACAGCAGTCTGCCCAAGAGTGATGGCCTCTCTTATATCCATGCCCTGTGTCTGAGTGAGTGTGTGTGTGTGTGTGTGTTTGTGTGCGAGACATAGTAGTAGTGTACAGAGTGTTTGTTTGAAAACTGTTGCTGTGTCAAAGGTGGCGAAGGGTGTTGATGAGCTCTAAAGTTGTGTTGCTTCCCTACTCTGCAACAATTAACCTACTTTCAATTTCATTGAATCTTTCTTCAAAATGAAACGTGTCTTTAACTATCGAGTTTAACGTGTTCAATCTGTGTAGCTCCTGAGCAGCGCCCAAACTGCGGCGTCAGTTCTAGCATCAGCATATGATCCTGATTATTGTCGAATGCATATATTATGACAATTAACAAGGGCAAATATAGAAAGCAACCTTTGCCACATTTGGTTATCATTAGCATACGCAATGGCCTGCCGTGTAAAGTTTGCCATAGCAACAAGGCTGTGCTTCGTGACTCGCGTGTGGAACAAAATCACAGTTCACCACAGTTCTGGATACTGTTTCATCCATCAAGGCTTATTTGTTTTACTTTTGACAAACAATAACATGGAAACATTGAGGAGAACATAAAGTTTGACAGAGAATACTACAAACTTGATCCTCAAAGAAACTTTGCTTCCCCCACTTCTAAAGCAGGTGTTTATCATTTATTATTATAAGACAAAAAATAAGAAAAAGTATCATTTGTTACTTTGTTATAAGAAATTTAAATTCTTTCAATAATATGGCATATTATATATTCACACACATATATAACATTTCATGTAATGCGATCTCTTCAGCCGTTCTTCCTTTTTGAAGTACTTATTTCTGTAATTGTTTCTGATGAAGTGCTTGGTGCATCCATTGTAAATCACGACAATAGTATCCTTTGACCCCATGGTTTCCATAGTTGCACTGAATATAATGAAGATATCAAGTAGAATATGTTTTAAAACGTATTTCTGCATAGTTGTATAGCCATCTTGACTCAACAATGCTGTAAGCGGTAGCCTGTGTAAACCTTTGTTTTAGTGCAGAGTGTCGTGGAACGTGCTGAGAGACACAAAGAGAGGCGTTTGCCCTGCTGTTCTTTTCTTGGCGGCTATCGGAAGCTGCTCCATGTCTAATTATTAATTATTCATCTAAGGCAGATTAGATGTGGCCCAGTTTCTCTTGAAGATGGCTTTAGAGCACAGGGATCCATGTGACAGTTCACTCCCTAACCTGGGCTACACGCTGCAGAGATGGCAGATTAGACTTTAGCCGATTGCTATCGCGCTCCACAGGAGTACAGTTATTTTATTTTTTCGGTCCTTATAGCCGAAGAGGATTCGTCCCATGTACGGGGCGAGAAGGGATGAGGAAACCAGATAAAGTAGAATAGAGATGAGGATAAAGTGTACAGAAATGAATGGGATGGGGGAGGGGAAGTGTAAAGGAGAAAAGAGGAGGGACATGAATTGGGCATTTGTTGTGGATGCCCTAAAGACAGAGAGAGAAGGACAGTCATGAGGTTGCACCCTTTGTGTCGGCCCACAGCGCGCCAACTGTGGTGTCTGTTGCGGAGATAGGGCTGTGAGAATCCACTGTGGACCACTTTGTGGTTCCATTCAATTTGCATGTTAATGTATTATACTTTTGTTCTGTATATATGTGTGTGTATATATATATATATGTATGTATATATATAAATATTATTAGGGCTGGGTACATTAACGCGTTATAAATACGTTAACGTAGCAGTCTATTAACTCCGCCAATTATTTTATAATGCGTTAACAGCATTTATGTATTTTTTGCATTGAGTGGGGCTTAGAACACTGCTGCACACATTAACACACTACCTTTCTACAGAGAATGTAGAAAGGTAGTCCACTTTTAAATAGACATTTTCATTTTAAATCTCTACCAGTTGACGTAGATGTTAAAAGCAACGCTATTTGTAACCACGGTAAACTGGAAGGATCTTATCACCGGAGTACTACGGACATGAAGTGCCACTTAAAGGCGTTACACAGCACTGATGCCAGCCAATAGCTACCCGAACAAATGCGTCGGCCAAGTGGGTAGCAACGTACTGCACGGCTGATTCCTGTAGTAGAAGATGTCGAGCGTCCCTCAAGACGTCGTAAGGAGAATACACAACTTGTATGAAACGGAGCGGACGACACAAGTGACGGCGTTACAAGGTGCACCAACTGTTGATCTCACTGGAGACGACTGGATATCGCCGGGTACCAGCAGTTTCCAACAAAGTCAGCACACTTAGCACCGATAGTGCAAGAAATATGATGCTGCTGCGAGACATCTGCCATTCGAACATGCGCACACACTCTCCAACGCTCTGTCACAGTATCTCTGCAGAACTGTGCGTTTGGCAAAGTCCTGGTCAAATGCAGAAAAGTTGTGGACCACTTCAGACTAACTGTGGATTGCTTAACCCTCATTATTCTTTTTTTTGACTGAGATTCTCACTGGGATTCAGACTAAAAAGTCCCCTGCACAGTGAATTCCAGCTGTGTACTTGTGTTTGTGCGAGACCACTTAACCTCACTCTAACAGGGAGCCGTACTCCTGAACGGAGACTGTTTATACTGTTTATCCTGTTCCCTGACACCAGACAAATGTTTCTTCTGGTACCTGTTCAGAAGAAAAAAAGAAAACTGATTCATGTTCTGTATGTTAACTTGCTGTTGCTCCGACTCTCACAGCAAGTCAACATGCAGTATATTAATCAGTTTTCTGTTATATTGATCCGATCACATTAATTTAACATAAAAACGTGTCATACACAATTTTTCTATTCATTATTGAATTTCGCGCGTAATGCGATTAATCGCTGCTAATCACAGAAAAATCATGCGATTAATCGATGACATTTGTTGCCCTCTTCACTTATAAAAAAACATAAATGAGGTGACCTGGTGGCATATTGGGCTAAACTTCAGGTGTTATTTTATTTTTGTGTGTTTTCTTCCGTTAGCACCACAATAACTAAAGGATAAACGCTCGGCACAGGCTGAAGGGTTATGAGTGGCATACAGAATGTAGTATGTGAGACCTTTTGCCATACACTCAGGAGAGCATTCATATTGCCTCTTGTTATTTCTGGCTTTAACTTAGCGTAGACCTTATTAGTAATACCCAACAAACTGACACGTGTCACACACTTTTCTTCTCCCGGTGCCCTCAAATTGTCGTGTTCTAATTTCATCTCATTCCTTCTTTTCTTTCTGGCTGCAGCGGCCAGCCAGAGGGAGATGCTCAAGTCTCCATTCCACCTGAAGGAAGAGCCCAAAGTGGAGGAAGCAGTGAGCCCTCGGCCATTCTCCCAGTCCCAGAGCCAGGTACAGCCAAGCTTCCCTGCAAGTTTCTGCCACAACGGGCCAGTGGGGGCGGCAGCCGCCACGGAGCGTCCAGGGTCACTGAAACCAAGGGAAGGAAGTCCCAGGGCTAAGAATACCTTGCTGAACCAGGATATCAACATTAAGGCTGCCTCTGAGCTGCTGATTAAGCTTTCAGGTATGTACGAACTGTCTCTGTCGATCTGTGCGTGTTCGCTACAGTACACACCATTATTTAATTACACTGAATCTAAGCAAACATAGCATGGTCCCAATTATGGATGCATTCACTGTATTTGTTAAGTTGAAAACAGCTTATGCAGATATGCAGAGAAAAACAACAGTCACCTCCATACACAACTATTCCATGGAAAGAACAGACCATGCACTGTGTTATAGATATCTGTTGTGCCAATAACGGCTCAGGAGGTTAGCTTTAGGCCAACGGTTCTGACACTGACTGCCATAAAAGGGTTCTGTTGTTTTTTGCCATGACGCACCTAACCAAGCTGAAATTGGGGCCTTCTCAAAGGTGACCAAAGTGTACGTGTGGCGAAAAAGCATCTTTGTTTCTTTGAGGCTGCTCTGGATAGTGGATATCTTTGTACCCTCAGTGATGATATTTTGGTATCTCTTCATTTTTTATTTACAGTACCAGTGTATGCATCTGCGGTTTATTTCAAGTTATTGTGAAAAAGAAGCAGTGCGTTGAGGATCAGTTGTGCTTTGCCTTGTGCAATGGTTTTGTCTTCTCAACAGTGCTGTCAAACGGCATTAGCTCTATCTGCGTGCTACATTTAACTTAAAACCTTTGAACCCTTGTCCATGAGAGGTAGTTAAACAATTTAAAACCTGCGTTGACCACTCTGTCATCATCCAGTGCAGCATGATGTAGCCTTCACAGCTTTTGGTTTGAGCTCTACATGCATGTTGGTCACAAGTCCTCAGGCAGGGACTCGAGCCTAGTTCTTTATTTTGTCGTACTTGCAACAGTGCTGCTGCTGCTCTTGTGTTGTTGTTTTACCCGGTACTTTTTCAATTATTACACCCCGCTAAATAAACGTTAAAGCCACTTCTTATTATAGCTTACATCCACAATCACTACTGAATGCCAGGTCCGGTTCAAGTGTATTATGGACAGGTGTTTGTGCACTGTGGGCGGCTGGAGTGTCTCTGTCAGGTAGTATTCATCCGCATGTACCAACAGAGCCGGCGTCCCTTGCTATTCGTTTTTTTAAATTCCTGATTGAACATTTAACTGCACTACTAAATGTATTGTTCTGAACTACTTTCCCTTTAAAAAGATAACACGGACCCATTTCAATATTATAATTAATAGTATGCTGTGTGTGTGTGACACGTGCAAATATGCACAGTGTTTAAAAGCACAAAGCAAATGGCAGTCTGATGGTGGCGCAGTGGGGCGTTCCTCCATCTGCGGCTCTTCATCCGGTGCCAGTGTGTGCGTGCTTGACAGACACCTCACACACCGGTTGCCATTGTTCTCTCCGGGTTGACGAGTGTTCGGTGTGAGTCACGTTGGCTGGAAGCTCTGTGGTACTACACGTGTGCTGCTCCAGTGCCCGCCCCCAGGTCACGTTTCCCTGTGGGTGTGCTTTTGTGCGTGTGTTTGAGGAAGACAGAGATGACATGATTACTACTTTAAAAAACCACAACAACAAAAACAGATTTAGTATGCTGGCCTTTGTGTTGAATCGGCGGGAGAAGCTGAGAAAATGATGTGGGCAGGATGCAATTCCTCCAGTGTGCTGCCTCCACCTATGTTCTTTGTTTCGTCACTGTTCCCCTCCAAACAATTTAGCCATTTCCAATCCCTGCACTGATGCTACCCTGCCAGTGTGTTTGCTTCTCAAGCAGCGTTGGCCAGCGTTTTATCCACACCCATCACTTACACGAGCTCTGCAAGGTTGACCTAGGTTAGGGAAAGATGCTGCAGCGTTCATCTGTCCGCTGGCTCCCTCTGCCCCCTCACACAGTCCTCGGAGCGCAGTGCCGTCCATTGCCATGGCAACAGCGGGGGCGGTAGATGGAGAGGGCTGTCTAGAGTGACAGCCTTGACAAGAGTCTGGACCCTCAAATGACCCTGGGGGGGGGGGAAGGGAAGGAGAAAAGATGGCGAGGAGAGAAGGAGAGCGACGGGGAAAGGTCAATGTCGTTACCGTCACGTGTGATTATGGTCGTGGGGTTCAAGGGCATCTGCTCTGTAACCTCTTTCTGTCCCCTACTAAAGGTCAGCCCCAGAGCACAATAACCCAGTACGGATACTGAAATAGGGAAATCACAATCGGGAGTTCAGGCGAAGCATTTTCCTTTTTTAATTTTTGATAAATCATCTCTGTTAAAAAAGGCCCATTTCCTCATTGTTGCTCGGCGTCCGGCGAATGGACACAGCCTAATTAGATTCCCGCTGCGCATCCCTCCTCGACCACGGCATTGGACAGTCCGAGCAAGTGGGGTTGTCATCATTACTGCCCATTGTGCTGTAACATGAGTTGCATCATCCCTTTAACTAGGTCACTTCTTCGCTTCTCTCTCCTTCCCCCTCCTTTCTCCTCTCTTCCTTATCAAACATTGGTCGGTCGTGTTGAGTCGCCTTACAAGCGCTACCTCCCCCACATCTGTTTAAAACCAGGCTGCCGGTGTCTGGGGGCTAATTACGCCAGGCTAAATAGTCCCTGGCGCCAGAGGCTAACGTGTCCTAGCAGATGGGCACTGGTGTTGCAGGGCACGGGGAACATGGCGTCACAGGAAGGGAGGGGAAGGGGGGGGGGGGGTACAGGGCCCTAGGTGGTGCCCTGGCAGACTGGCATCGTGTGGGTAACAGCCGTGCCACCCACTCACCATCCAGCCACCCTCCACTATAGGTGTGAAATCACACTTTGTACTCGCTTAACTCATTCCTCATTCCTTAGGAACAGGCCTTACATCTCTGAGGACATTTTAAAGCCCCTCTCCCCTCTGCAGTGCTCGTTACCTTCCTAATAAAAGTTGCATTCCGCAATGTTTGACCACAAAAGAGCAGAAAGACTTTGAACCAAACTGACGGCTGCAAATGTGGAGCTCGTGAGGTTATTTTAGTTGATTATTATAGAAAACCACGACCTACTGAAACATCAAACGGTAACACAGCAACATGGACTTTATTTTTCTGGTTCATATTCAAATGTAGGTTTATTAAACGGGTGTTAAACCTTGGTTTGATCCCTCAGCTTCTACTGATGGCTGATACCTATGGTTTTCATAAGAAAATGGTATCGTCTTTTTTGTCTGCCCATCGGAGCAATTAACTGAATGCAGTAAGAAGCAGGAAAGTGGGCGATGATTTCCAGGAGCGTTGGCAGTTCATACAGCAGTGGCCAAGGCTGATTGATTGAGAAATAATTAACGCTGGTTGTAATCAAACTGTACCTGGCTTCTCTTCAAAATATTTCACATGATTGCCTCCTCCTGTAGGAGCCACAGCTGACTGGCATACCTCACGTTGTCAGCCTACAGTGTGGCTATCGTCACTGTCAACTGAATAAATCTGACAGTTTGACACCTTCATTTAAGAGTTTTGAGGGAGGTTTATTTGGCTGAAAAGTTTACTCTTTAATTAAAACACAATTATTTGACAGATGAACCACCCGAGTTAGTCCTGCATGATTTCCCGGACGTAACCGCACTGGATGATGTCTCTGCTGTTTGATGCGGCACACGAATACACATTCCACATCTCCTGGCGGCTTTAGGGTAGCTACGAGGATTTAGTCGAACAAAGTGGAAGGCTTTCTTAAAGTCTACGATCTGTTCAGGATGACAGATGCAGACAGGCGTGTTGACGTTGTTGCTTGAATTGCTTTCAATGTGTGCTTTTTCTTTATGTTTCCACTGGTTGTGGAATGTGTTTTTTTGCGTTATTCTGCAGTATTATGGGATTTCTGCCTATTTGCACCACTCGCATCCATTGCAATTAATTATACCATTACTAGATTATTATAGTGCCCTGTAAACAAAGATGGTCCTTTATTTATTTATTTTTACAGCTATTCAATTTAAACGTCAACTTCACCAACACATACACTACCTTGTTTGTATGGAGCGTACATGTCATGTCAGTACTTCTACCCACTTTTCACCATTGGTTGTAAACACCGGCAACTTTCTGTGCTGAAAAAAAGAAGCCAACGCACAAGTGCCAAATATTGGATTTTTCTCTGACAAAAACACTTTTGGTCCCCACAGGTATTATCCCTGTTTATGGCAACTGCACAGATGGCCATTCACTCCTGTCAACTGAGTTGCGGGTGATTGCCAGCTCTTCTCTTGCTGCCTCCTCTGCTGGGTTACTCGGGCATCACTTCAGCTCCACCGGCTATCCACCTCTTTACCCGTTTTAAATGATCTGAGGCTACGTCCATCTTTTCTAAAGTCTACAGCAGTTAATAAGCACAGTTACGTGACAACAGAAACAGAACAGAAGATATCAGAAGCCTCACCGCCTTTGGCTTTCAGGAAAAAAATGCTCCCACGCAACTTCATCCTCAACCTCACATTAATGGATTGACTATTGACTTAATATGGCTTATCACAGCAGACAGTAAGCAGTTCACCATTCTAATTCACTACAGTGGCATTACTGTACAGTTTTACTGTGTTGAGCTCTACGGTGTCCTCATCGTGCCCCCTCGGTGTGGCCGCTCGCTGACCTCTCTTACTCCCGCCCCCCCTACCTTCACATCTTTCTGTCTCTCTAGTTCTATTTACAGAAATGTAGAGTTGATTCTTTTTGGCCCTTGGTGTAGGTGTTTGTTTCCTGGGTAGGTAGTGATGGACAGAATGACTGGGGCACATCACTTGTCGTCTTTTTGTCTTGTCTACAGATGATGAAGATTCACTCGCCTTGGATTAGCTCCAGCTCGTGCCAAATGTTTTTGTTGTTGTTTTGGACCACTTGGGTAACGACCATTTCTGGTTCTTCGTGGGCCGATCATCAAGCGCGCTGCTCTGGAGTCAGAAGTAGCCGCAGTTTGCGCACGTTGGAAGGTGGGACTACTGAGAGCGAGCTGGTTGAGGATCAATTGTAGCAGCAGCTGTCTGTGAAGTCTGCAGGCAAGGCTGCTGTGGCTCCCACATGACATGCAGTCTCCACACTGCAGCCTTTGAAGCGCATGAACTCTTCACCCGTGTCTGGGCAGGTCGGCTAGAGAGCAGGAGAATAGAGAGCGCGAGAGAAAGAGAGGGATGGGGGCAGGGATAGAGAGATGTGGAATAAGAGAGCAGGGAGAAGGGTAGACTAAGATAACGGTAGGGGGGAGAGGTGGAGAGGTTGTCATTTAGGCTCTAGCCCTTTCTCATCCTTCTCTCCTCCCCCCAGCTCTTCTCTCTCATCCCACTTTCTTGTTTCCTCTCTTACCTTCTGGTGTTTCTTTTTCTGGCACTGTTTGACAATTCGTTGTCTTTCTTTACCCTTCCTCCTCGCCTCTCCCTCGCGCCTGTCCACGTTTCTTGTTCCCGTGCCATCGATGCATCAAATTGGTGCCATAAATTGACTTTGTGAGCACTAAGTCGCTAATGGTGTGTGACTTTTTTGCGTAGTAACAAATCTGTCCGTGCTCTGCGCCTTCCTACTGTATATATTCTCGGCGAAAGAGGCTGTCACATTCACGCAGATTCAAGTGGACACCAGAGGTCAAAGTTGATCACTAAAAACAGAACATCGCACCAACCCCAATCACTTTCATTCTGACTCAAAACGTGAGTGGTGCTGCTTCAGAGGGAGCAAGGTATGTACAGTGCATTTAAAGTAACTTGGCATACAGATCACATCCACACATTGTAAAACTGCAATTTGTTTGCCATTACAAACCAAATGGAGCTGAAAAAGGCCTCCGTGACATTCGGACACACTTTAACCCACCTAATCCAGACAGATTTGCGATCCGACAGTTTATTAGTGTGTCCCTATTACATGCCGTGCCTCTTGAATAGAAACCGTGTGCATTTGTTTGAGCAGTGATGTGAATTTTAAGCACTCAAAAAACAAATAAAATAGATGCACAAGCCAGAAGAACAAAGATGTGTTCATCATGTACACTTAGTTGTTAAACTTGTTACTTAAAAAAAGTGAAAGTTGAAACCTTTAGGTAAAAAGGGAATATCATTGAGAGTTCCATATTGTCCCTATGTAATAATCAGACAAGAGGACAGCGAGCTAAACTCGACCGACTAATTCATATTCCTTTGGATGCAATAAAATAATAATTAAGTCAGTTTCCCTGAGTTCTAATATTTCTAAAATATTACCACAAAGCAGCTCTTATGTTTACAATTAGTGTGTTTTTAAAATATATGTTTTTGGTGGTTGTACAACTATTATAAACATGTATAAAACCCACACACGCAACTTAATAGCCTGCAGTTTCACCCCATTTATTTCCTATTGTTCTAGAAAATATTTATATTTTTTTCACTAGTATATTGTGAAGAGGAAAGCTATGATATTTAGTGAAGGAGGGAACAGACGCCTTTTGTCTTCACACACACACACACACACACACACACACACACACACACACACACACACAGTCTCTCTCACTCTTTTAGACCTGATTCTGTGGCCTAATGGCAGCTGGTGTATCACAGAAGAGGCTTCTGCACCAGAGGGGATGACACATACTCTCTCAGACGCACAGGACACACACACACACACACACACACACACACACATACACACAATCACATGCTTACTTACAGACACACACACATGCTGGATTCAGGCAGACGGAGGGCAGCTTTTTATGGCTTCAGAACATTAGGTCATGACCCTGACCAAAAAGCCACAGCTATTATCAGTGTGGGAATAAGGCCACATTTTCATTGTGTGACAGGTAGACTTCTGATCTGGCCTTCTGTGATGTTATGCTTTCAATGTGGAGTCTGAGAGAAAACATTTGGTCGTAAACACACAGGGTCACGTGACCGCTCTGTAACGGCTCTTTGGGTCGTAAGCATGTTTGTCCCCGCGCTGGGAGCTCAAGTACATAGGGTGTCCGTTATTGCAGGGATGTGTTTGTGTGTACAACTGTGTTTTTGCAGCGCAGCAGTCCACTCAGCGTCTCGTCGTCAGGGTGGTGATCCAATGATGGAAGCTCTCGTGTCCCTTTGTTGACCCTTACAGAGCGGCTCCACCCCCCCCTGTCTCTCCTGCTCTGCCCCTCCACTCTTGGCCAACTCTGGCCACCTGATTAAGGGATTAGTGCGGCTGATGGTTGTCCGTGTCCCCCACATGCTGGCTACACCAGGCAGCACAGGGATGGGGGGGAAGTTTACTTTTTAATTCACCCACAAACACCGTAGCAGACACGTATTCAGTAGATGCGCTGCATCACATGTGCACAATGTACTAGAGGTCCGGTCTTGGTGTCGCACACTGGCCTCGTTCTGCAGATGAGTGGAGAATGCGAGGGGGAGGGGGGGGGGGAGAGGGGGTCAGCGCAGGGTCACTGTCTTGTATCTCTCTCCCTCCCTACGCTTTCCCCAGCTCTTCTCGCCTTTCCCCCTGCCTCTCCCACTGCTCCCGATGCCCTGCCAAATTCATACATCCCATAATCGTGCTGAGTCGCCATGTCGGCAGCGCTGTATCAACCCCACTGCTTTGTGTTGCTTTGCTTGCCGCCACACTGAGACACCGCCTCCTGCCATCCGTGCAGTCAAAGATCAGATAACTTGGATGTACAGACGCTAATGGATGAACCAGTAAAGGATGTATTGATTTGATTTATTACAAATCAGACGGCTGCCCAGTGGATACTTACTGCAGTCTAAAATGGACCGACATTTAATCAAGTACATTTAGCCACACATGCTATCGGAGACCAACTTTCTGATTGCAGAATAACTCTTCCTCAAGAAAACAAAGGGTGCATCACAGTTTCCTTTTGAATTTTTGCCCAAACCTTTTTATTGCGACCTCTGGCCCTTTGTTTAATATCCGTAGAGAGAGGAGAGAATGTGTTTTGATTCTGCAATCGGGACATTCCTAACCGATGCCATCTTTCCTATTTTTAGGATGGTCACTTCGCCTCACCTCCTTGTATGAGTGAGTCAACATACAGCTTTTAGTCTATGTGTTGAAAACCTTTTATCTTCTATCATACACCTCTAGTTATTATAAACATAAATTTAAAAATTGCTTCTTGGTTTCATTTAAAGTATTTTTAGAGTCTTGAAGCCGTTTGCTTCAGTGAACCTACGTGAGCTGCTGGAGCCTTCCTCGTGAACCTGTGTGACCTCCCGGTGCTCTTTTGCCCTAATAATTACACAGCTAGATGCTGACCGGCTCGGCCTTAGCTGCAATGTTTTGGCTGTTATTTGGATTTTCCTCTTTCAGTTTTAATTCCATCTAAGCAAAATTGGTGTTGCTGTTTGTGTGGTGTTCTTGTATTTAGGTGAAAGTCAAAAGTATTTTATTTTGGTTTGTTTTATTTATTTTTGCTTAGATTATTTGGCCTTTCTGAGGTTTATGTTTGTTGAGGGTGTCGTAAGTTTTACTGATTGTTGAACATGTGTACATTTTGGACCGTTAACAATTTCCAGTTGTAGAAGAAATACTCCGATTCTTCACTTAAGTAAAGTACCATTACCACAATGTTAAAGTACTGCATTACCAGTGAAAGTGCTACATTTAAAACACTACTTACTACCCCAAAATGATCATTTATATATTGATTACACACTAGTTGTTGCCGTGGATTCTTGAAGAAAACGTTGCATGCCTCAACACTGAACTGAAGTAAACAAAGCTGCGTTTAACAAGCACAAAAATGTATCAAAACATCTGTTTACAAACTAAGATAATTCAAGTCTAACCGGTTATTCCTCTTTTGCTCCATCATCTGCTGCAGAGAACAACAAAGATCATTACGAGAGGGTGAAAGTAAAGGCAGAGCCCATGGAGGTGGACCCACCCCCCGTTGAACTCACCCAACCTGCCTCTTTCCTGCGGGCCTTTGGCACTTTCGGGGCAAGTGAGAAGACTGAGCCAATGAGTAACCTTCTAGAGACGTTGGCCCGCCCCCAGAAAGACCTGTTCTCCCAGGACATATCGGTCAAAATGGCCTCAGAACTACTGTTCAAATTGTCAGGTAAGTTCCTTGCAGACATGTGCGCTGTCAGACAGACACTGCTCTCTGAGTCAGTATCTACACACACACACACACACACACACACATGCACACCAACACATGTTATTTTCCCCTGCAGCACCACAGTATAAACCGTGAGCAGGTTTTGCTACTCGACCATAAAACCTACATGTTTCCATTGCCATCCTCCGGTGGCTCTGTTGTTAAGGCCGGGATATAGGACATGAAATGACATCCGGCTTTTTGTACCTGTATGGCCATGAAAGTGATATTGAAGCTGCAGACAGCTGTTTGTATTGCTAGATTAAGACAGAGCTTTGAGGTGCCTCCCCCCCCTAGGGGAAAGGTACAGATGTGTGTGTGGCGATTCAGGTGTGCAGTCCTGGGCTGTGACCCCAGCTTTATCCTGCCTCTAAATGCCATAAGGAGAAACAAGCTTGTGTAAAAAAAAAATTACCTTCTTGCTTTCACACCTATTCACACATTCACACACTGGCAGTCTTTCTTTCCCACACAGTCTTGCATGCACACCTTTACACACTCACACAAGGCCCCATGGGGAGTGGTGTCTGCACAAATGCCCCTCTTCCCTCCTCCCTCTCCTCCTTTCTCTCATTCTCTCTCTCTCTCTCTCCCTCTCCCTTGACTCGTTTTCAGACATGCCGGCTCAAGCACACTTGGCTGCACACGCTCTCCCCCTGCACTTCCCCTCCCTCCGCCCTCCCTTTACATTTCTCCCGTGCGGCATCTCCATGGCAACGTGGAAAGAGACCTCTGTCCTTGGCGAGCGGTGTGACGGAGTGGGGTGTTTAGAGGGTGGTGGTGGGTTGTAGTGGGGGCCAGAGGATAAGGAGGGTAGAGGGCAGCAGGGGTACACAGTATGCCCACCCAGGGAGGCCGGGGCATCGCTCGCCTGGCAACGGCGACAACCGCCCCCCTTGGAACTGGGTTTGAATGGGAGGAGGACTAGAACAGAGGGGGCTGCTGTCACACAATGAGCAATCAATATGAATTACCCAGAGCAGTAGGACCTCAGAGACGCATCAGTAGCAAGGTCGCTCTGAACACCGAGATGGTTGCAGCTTTGAAATTCACTTCAATGCATCGCCTTGGAACTCTCACATATGGCTCCATCCTCAGGCGTTGTGTATCGTTGTCCTAACGGCTTGATACTGGAAAACCCATAGTATGTATGCTCACATCAACTTTATTACTACTTAGAAACCTCTTTCAACATATTTTGTATTTAACCCTCCTGTTACCGTAGGGTCAATTTGACCCCAGTCAATGTTTAACCCTCCTGTTACCTTTATATTTACTGACCCCAGCAATTAAAACCTCCAGAAAATTATTAGAATTAATATTGTTTTCCAAGTTTAAGTGTGAGGTACTTTATCTTTGTTTGTTGACTACCTAAATAGCCCTTTAAATATATAAAAAAGTTGATATTTCTTATATGTTTGACACAGTGAAAAACAGCCTGGGGTCAAATTGACCCGAAAGAACACCGACACTAAACATTGAATGCGGTCAAATTGACCCTAAGGTCACAGGAGGGTTAAGACTCGAACACTGTGAGCAACTAGATACGGCTGCCATGTTGCAAGTACAGTATTCGGTGTACTCACTCAGAAACAGCACTGTGGACCTCTGTCATACGGAAGTGGACTTGGATTCCCTCCGTTTAAACTATACTTGCCTTGCCTGTGAACAGAATTGGCATAATGTGTAATCACAACCCTAAAACAGGTGTAAACCATGCCAAGCCTGTAGTCTCAAAGCATCGAGGCTTTATGGAAAACACAAGCAATTATTGATTTTGACTGTTAATATAATAATGTAATATCAGGTGAAATTATTACACTTGTGTTAAATACAATAGGAGTCAGTGGATGTCTATATTAGCACGGTTGATCTATCACATTCACGCCACTGTAATTATTCTGAGCAGCGCGTTGCTATGTCGAGAGAAAAAAAAAGAACCTTTTTGAGTTTTTATAAGTTGGGAAAAGTTCACGAGATGAACCATACAGCTAGTTAGAATGTGTGAGGGAGAAAAAAATACACTGCATTGCAGGTCAGACAGGTTGGTTTGATAATCACCAGTTGGACACGCATTTTCCATTTATTCCTCCAAAAGCAGCAGCATTAAATTTGAATATGTTTGCACTGATGAGCAGCTTTCAACAGACTTGTACTGTGTGTCTAAAAGTCTATTCTGTAGATCTTTACAATGTACAGTAATGCAATCAATCCAAAAAAGCCTTGGCCACACCAGTGCAACCGTACTCGAACACACTGATGTGCCATCTGGGTTGTCTAATCTGAACAGCCATGCACATAAAAAAGAAAAGAACAAATATTTTCGTATGAGTGTTGTTGGGCTAACTTTTGGCTCGCAGGTCGGCAGGTCCACCGGAGAGACACCCACTACTCCAGATGGCGAGTACACCCCTGCTGGCATGGCCATCCTGTGCTTTACCAGCCGAGTTGAGCCTAAAGAAACCAGCAGGATATAGTGTGTATATCTGGTCTATGATGGACGATGTGCAGGGAAGCTTTTTTTGGTATCCATTTATTCACAGAGAGCATTTTATAGTGAGATCTAAATATCTGATGCAGTGGGCTTAAAATCAAAATATATAACTAGCTTCTTCACTCCAGGTCTACTTTGTCATGCATGTGAGGAAGATTATAACGTGTGTGTCTGTGTAAAGTTCTATCGTGACGTCTGATTTGAATAAATAGTGTATTAAATGACTATAAATGGTAAAATATTCATGTATAGATAGCATTGTATTGACACTGTTTTAATATGTTTTGCGTTCTTTTTTTCTTTTCTTTTTTTTTACAGAAAAAGTCAGCAAAGCCAACAACCTCAAAGACAGTAACATGGTGGGAATAAACAGGTGAGTCAATAGTACCCTCTGTGTTTGTCTCATTATGATAATAATGTAATATTCTGCATTTTTGAATGTGTTTTTTATTTAGTTGCCATGTTAATTGTTCGTATTTTGTATCACGTTTCAGTTCGTTCCTGGACGAGTGCTTCAGACAATCACCCTTTAACTCGCGCTCCAAGAGCTCTTCCCCCGCAGAACCCAGCTCTTCTGCCAGGGCACTATTCCATGGTAAGACACACACACACACACACACACACTCACACTTGCACACAGATACGCACACACACACTCACACTCCGAGGAACATGTTGTAGTCGTAATGGAACAGACATATCAGTTTATAGCAGGCTGTAGATGTGTGGACGGTATCTTTGCTCATGTCGTGTCTTTTAGAGCTGCAACAATAAGTCGATTTAATCAATAAGTCGCAATAATTGTAATATTTAAGCGTTTTGAACATTTTTCAAGCAAACATAAAGAACGCTTCCTGATTTCAGCTCCTTAGAAGTAAATGTCTGCTATCTTCGCTATTTTTGGGTGTAACGGACCATTAATCAGACAAAACGAGCAAACTTAACACGTTATCATCGACTAATAAGTTGTGAATGGCATTTGTTTTACCATTTTTCAACAAACAATTATTTAAGACAATAATCTGCCTATTCACCGGTAATAAACCTAATTGTTAGTTGCATCCCTGGTGTCTTTATGCTTGTTGTTTTGTAAAAATAATTATCTCCACAGAAATAATAACACAGGTTGGTTTGATAATCACCAGTTAGACGAGCATTTTGCATTTATTCCGACAAAAAGTGTGTTCAGAAAAATGATCTGCAGCTCGAGTCATTCATAGAATAGTATCTTCAAAGACTCCAAGTCTTCAAGTTATTCCCACTGCTGCTTGTAGAAATGTAATTAGCAGAGATGCTCATTATACACGAACATACATGTGCATGCATTTACAGGCACACACACACACACACACACACACACACTCTTGCACAGCAGCCTTGTAGCCTGCTGAGCGACTCGACATCAAACTACACATGAAGTCACCTTTTCAATCGGAGTGTACAGCCACAAGGACACATCTCAATTAACCACCTCCAACTTCACGTGATCTCACCTTCCTCTCCGGCACAGCCCCCTCTCCCCGGTTCATATTCCGAGCTCCGGCCGGCCTCACTGCACTCTCGCGCATCTCCCCAACCCGAAGGCCTCTGCCCAGGGCATCCCCCGTCTCCCTCTCCTCCCCTCTTCCCTGGCATCCCATAACTTCCCTCCGTGTTCCTTTGGCAGTGAGAGATCCAGAGGTTAATTAGCTTGTGCCAGCTTTGTCTGTCCCTCTGCCAGTTAATGAAAATCTGATTGGCTTCTGGGTGTCAAGAGTGTCCTGAAAGTTAATTCGCCCCGACCACCTCCCCTTTCCCTGGTGTGTTGAGGCTTCACATCCAGCCTCTGCTGCTCAGTTTTTTTACAGTCGTACTGTTTTACTCTTCTCTCCCTCCTCATGCGTGTCTCTCTATGCCTGCTCTTTTTCTTTTATGCCTTCATTTAGCTTTATCTGCCTGTCTTACCGACCCCTGTATTGGTAAGCGTTTCTAGTTGCAGCTGTAGGCAGGCAGACTTTAATCAAATGTATTTGCTTTTCAATGTTTGAGGGACTTTAATGTCCTTTCCTGAGACCCAGCATTAAGAGATTTTTAGCTCAGTCTGTTTTAGTATTACTCGTACATTCAATGGCCTGGTCGTAAAAGGATTTGTTAGTGATGAGCGACAATTGGATGTTTTGTGATTGTCATGAAACTTGCCGTCTAATTAAAAGGAAACGCCGACTGCTTTAATGGAGACATTTTAGTCATGTATTTGACAGTGTAAAGGGTAAAAAAACGACATATTTAAATGTACTTATTAGTATCATGTGCAGTGATATTCCGTCCATAACATTGAGACATGGGACAGGGATGTCGTATGTGTACAGATTGTAAAGCCCACTGAGGCAAATTCGTAATTTGTTATATATTGCTATATAAAATAAACTGAATTGAATTGAAATAAGTGGCACTAAAAGTAAACACTATTTCTGATACAGAAAACTGCTTATTGTATCACCAATAAAGCAGGAAAGAACAAGTAAGGGAGATTCTTCTCGCTTCAGAAGAGCGCAATCCCTCATTTCTTGTTTGTCTCTCTCTCTCTTTCGCCTACTCTAAAGGCACAAATTAAGCCATTAACAACTCACGCCACACCCCAACTGGCTTAAACATCAGTGTGTTAGCTGGGTCGGGCCTCGAGCCCTCGCTTCTCATCACCTGTGTGACCGGGCCGTCCCCTGGTTTCACTTGCGAGTCAGGACAAGTTAAAGCTTTTATGTGCTGAGCTTTGGCCGTAAGCCCCATAAGAAGGACTCGGATTCTCCGAATAAGCCACACAGACAACGAGTCTGGAACATAGGGTTGAAAAAGATGTCATCAGCCCGTTAAAGTCCGATATCCGGTTGCTGTCATTGTGAGAGGTGGGTTTCAGCTAATGCAGGAGGTGGGGAAGTCCGTGGCTCTGATGTCTGTCGGAATTGCAGTTGGTTTCATGCCACCGTCGCCACTTTACTCCCGGAGAGGAGCTTCAAACATACACACTGTTTCTGCAGATTATTCACATGTTTCAGCCTAATACTGCTTTTCCTAGATCTACTTTTATGTTTTGAGTCACACACTTGCAGTAGAAAGGACTTATAGACTTGACAATTATCTCAAATTGAACAAAGCAGCACATTCTCACCTTGGAGAAGCGGAGTCCACTCCAGACATTAAGGAACTTAAATGATTAATTGATCAATCAACCATTGATTTAATCTCTAGTTGAACCTGATCTTCATGTCGCAGCAGGCTCTGCTCATTTAATATGACATGGCCTGCAGCCCAATGCTTATATCTTAGATTTACATTTCCTAGAATTAACTTGGCGGAACTCAAAGTAGTTTGAACGTGATGTACCTCAAAGTTGAGTTGATAGAACATTTTCTTTTAGTAATCCCAAGTTATGACAGGCGCATTATTCTTCTCGGAACAGTTCGTATTTCTTAGAATAATATAGGCCTTTTATTCTAAATCAAAATAACGTGGAAAAATAATGCAATAACATGTTTGACTCATTATAGAACACTCTTTTTGTGGCACATATATTACCAACATTACAAAAAGATGAGATCCACCTGTAGAAATCCTCCTGCAGATAATGTCAGAAACAAGTACAGCAATGGTACAGATGAATAGAGAAAGTACAAGAAATGAATAACAGGAGGAATAGATAAAGAAACCATACAGCATATGGAGACAAAAGACTCTTATTTAATTTCCAATGGTGAAATATCCTTTCACACGACCTTTCAAAGCCAATGCATTTGTTCTTTAACAGTCAGTTAACGTTAAACTGCGCACTGATGTTCATATGCAAAGAATCAACACATTTAGCGAGAGGAGGAACCTGAGCAGCAGATTATACATTTTTCTCACGGAAATAAAAAGTCAGAATAACTATAGAAACTTTTTATCCAATGACTTTACAACAGTTTTAGCCAACGTCCGTTTGTGTGTTCTATTTTACAATGCACACGTTAATGCCTCCATCTGAGTGTCTGTTTGGTTTCTTTTGACTTCCTTTATGTCCGATGATGGATAAAAAGCTCAAGAGAATTCGCTCTCATTTCTTTGGTTCAACCTGGAGAGGGAGGGGAGGAGGGTGACATGCAGCATGGAGGTGTATATGTGTATGCTGCGGGCTTTAGTGTACGCTGTTGACATTAAGAATGCATTCGCACTTCACCCCCCCCCCCCCCCCCAGCAGGCTAGATGAGGAGCGTCTGTCAAATGGCAGCAGACAGGTTTCAGTCTTGTGGGTTAGCAAATTAGCCCACAGTGTATCCGTTGTTCTGTTGTTTCACTGAAGGGAATAAGACCTTTCCTGGTGAATTAGACTATTTTTCTGCCAGTTTTTGGCGTGTTAAACTTAATACTCGAGCAGTGCAGTTGCTAAATGAGTAAATGTAATGTTGTACCGAATCTCCGAGGAAGAGCCATAGACTTTTCTCTCTCGCTCTCATTATTATCTTTATTATGTGCAGTCTTTAATGCTCGTGGGTAGCCTCTCCTGCCTGCCTGTAATAAGGTGGAGGCGAACGGTATCGAAAGCATCGCAGAAAGAGAATGCTGGAGGAGATTATTATAGCTGGGTATGGGAATAGTTGTTGGTAATAAGTTCACGCCATACAAATATGTAAGAAAGATGGATCAAATCCAGATGACCCTCTAACTCAAAGAACTCCACAGCACATGAGCACACAGCGCAGCAGCAGCGTGGTGCGGCAGTCACGGTTTACACGTCGATACATATGGAGTTATGTGTTTGATTCATCGCCGCCTGGTAACGGCCTTCTGGTCTACCTGCAGCCGCTTCTGTGGCTAATTGTGTCCTCAGTGAATGACGACTTTGGTGTTCTGCGTTTTGTTCCAGACTCGGAAAAGGATGACGGGGAGCCGGGAAACGGGATTGCCCCGTGGAGACTCAGCGAACAGCTCTTCCCCTGCCCCGTCTGTGGCAAAGTGTTCGGCAGACAGCAGACGCTTTCTAGACATCTGTCTCTCCACACAGGTAAACAAACACACACACACACACACACACGTGCACAACAACATTGTTAAAGCACGTGCACACCAGCGCCGCGTGAGCCCACCTCTTTGTTTAATGTATAGATGTTCGCTGCTGGGTTTGCCTCCCCCCCCCACCCCAGTAAGTAAATAAGGTTGACTAGACTAGATTACCCTTCCTTTAAAGAGATTACTACCATGATTAGTCTCTCTGGGAAAACTGCCCATCTAATTACTCTGCCAGAGGTATGCTTCACAGAGTAACACACACACACACACACACACACACACTCACACACACACTAGTAATTCTGATGCAGTCACAATTGGTTTCGTTCATTCACTTTGTCTCCCGCGCTCGGACACTGGAGACTTCTTCAGGATGAAGCTGCACACTCCCTTGTGTCCTGATTACTCTGTGTTTTCAAACTTGGCCCTTTTTTTGCTCCCAATTGATCCGTTCTATCCCATCACTGTCTTCTGCAATCCCTCTCGTTCTCTGCCCTTATTAGGACAATAAATTAATGAATATCTCGCTGATGCGTTTTTTTATTTCAAGCAAATTAAACGGCGGATTAGAAATTAATGCAACCTACTCGGGATTGCAGATTAAATGTCCGGGCGCACAAATGGAGACTCGTGTACAAAATGCCCCCCACACAATTGGACATGCTCTCACATTTTGCGTGAACACACACTACACGGCGCACACGCGCGCCATCTGAGAGTGTTGGCTGTGAACAGCTTGGCCACACCACAGAGAGCAGAAGCAGGGGCATATGTCAGTGTGATGGTCTTTTTGGTTTCCCCCGGCGACATAAAGGTTGCCTGGCTTCATGTCCTTGGGGCAAATGGTGTGTGTGTGTGTGTGTTTTAGGGGGAGTTACTGGGAAAAGACATTGTGTTTGCATGAAAGCAAATATGGTGGTTTGATTTATTTTTCTTCATTAGATTTTAGAATGCTTTAAAATGTGTAAAAATAATGTCTTTATGCGCCTCATATTTTCATCAGATTTTTATCTGACATCACACTGATTTTTCTTCCTCAGGATCAGAGTTTAAGTTAGGGTGAGGCGAAGGTGAGGCAGGGTTAGGCATCACATCATTAGGTTGAAGCTTGTTTTAAAGAGGCTGTGCGCAACTTTTAATGAAACATTATCTGAGGTAATGTTTACAGTAACCTGTGGTCTTGTGTTTGTTTTCGCAGACGAGAGGAAGTACAAGTGCCACTTGTGTCCGTATGCAGCCAAGTGCAGGGCTAACCTCAATCAGCACCTGACCATCCACTCCGTCAAGCTGGTCAATACGGATGCTGAGCAGATTGTCAGCGCTGTTACAGCCGAGTCCGCCGAGCGCAAGAACTGCCTCTACTACTACAGGTAATGATGATGGACCAAAGCACAGCACTCTATTAAGGAGGTCTCCAGCCAATAGCAGAGGTTCAAATCACGGCTTTGTGGGTTTGATTTTTATCTGCTGCTTGATGCCCAAATATATCTTTATATTTATATATATATATATATATTTTTCCCCAATTACTATTTTGTTTGTGTTAAATGTTTTCATTTATTTAAAATATTATTTCAAAATTATTATTATTTGCTTTGTTTAAAAGAGTTGGATGAGATAATCCAAACCAGAGCTGTAAACCATTTGATTATTAAAACATGTTTCTGTAGCTTGGAGATGGATAGTACAAAGCTATCGGCACACCTTAAGCTCCCATATTAAAAGGTTAAATCTTTTTTATTTAATGCATTTAAAAAGCAGAAGTGTAAAAATGTGTTTGGGTATATGGGGTGTTACGCGCTGATTTATCTCTTATTTGGATGCAACCGCACAGTCACAACAAGACTCGATCTTCTCCTCTAATTCTGCAAGAAATCAAATAAGTGTATTTTCCAAAATGTTTTTACGAATGTTTCAACACTTTAATGTGTCTAATGATCTGAAACGTGTTCAATAGCACCATGTCTGCAGTGAGGAAAAGTTTTACTTTCAATAGTCTCAGTGGTACATGGTGGATACATTTCTGTGAATTCATTACCCATTAATGCAGACATGATCTAACACTGAAGCTGACGGCTATTCTCGCCATCTTTCCTCTCTGTTCTCTGTCCAGCTGCCATGTGTGTGATTTCCAGACGGAGCTGAATGCCCAGTTTGTCAGCCACATGTCGCTCCATGTGGACAAGGAGCAGTGGATGTTCTCGCTCTGCTGCAGCGTCTGTGACTTCGTCTGCATGGAGGAGAACGACATGAAGAACCACATGAGCAGCGGGCACGCAGGTATGAGTCCAGACCGCATCGACGACATGGTCTCTCTCATTCGGCGTGTGTCGGTGGAATGAAGGGTTCGAACTCACATTATCATTATTTTTTCAGTTAATTAATAAGTGATGTTGTCTATAAAAATGTCAGAAAATAGTGTAAAACACTTTCTCCCCCCCCAACCTGTAGTCAAAGACTTAAACATATGCAATTAATTACTAATTACATTACAAGAAAAGCAGTAAATCCTCACAACTGAGAAGCTGACACCAGAACTTGTTCGGCTTTTTTGCCTCAAAAATTATTCAAACAAATCGGTTCGACGGTTATCAAAGTAGTGATTAAGTAATTTGATGAATCGATTAACTAGTTTTAGCTTTATAAAGTCATGTTCTTGTGACTGCTGTTGATCCACTGTTTTCAAACTTGGTGTATAACCAAAGGGGCATGATTCAAACCCTAGAAAAAGGCTTTATGGAGTTATTTTCAAAAGATATCTCACATGTTGGAGTGGGTGGTACAACACATTGTGGCTCATGTTCACAGCTCATAATAGAAACGCAGTACAGTACTTGGACAGTGACACATTTGCTATTGTTTTGGCTCTACTCCGACACGCGGGGTTTACATTTAAACAGTGACTTTAATGGTTTGAATAAATAAAGTATTTTGACACTAATCATAAGGTTACAGTTCATAGACTATCCACCTAATCTGTGTGTGTAAAGTAGGTTATTGATTCATCTGCCGACTTTTTTAAGTGTCAAATACAAAAATTAAATATTATTTCATATCCAATATGTTTTAGTACAGCACAACAAAGATGGACTGTACTGTATCTACTTTAAATGAAGTCAGTTCCAGGTCAGACAGTCCTAATGTAACCGTAATCTAGTCTTCGTAAACACCTCGTTGCATCAGTTCAGAGAAAGACGAGCTGTGGAATTGAGCCTCACAAGCTCGCCGCCTCCAGTCGACCTTCTGCAGACTTTTAAAGCTGCCGGTTTGAACCCCTGGTCGTCAATATGAGTGTTTTAGTCTAAAACAGCTTTATCCGGTTTATTGCTGACGTTTTGTTCTTCAATGTGTTTGTGTGGGTGGGTGGGATCGTCCAGACAGCTGAGGGGTCTTTCAGAGGCCACAGTGGCCTTGTTTATCTGAGGAGGTTGGTCCTTATCGTGCCTGAGGGGAAAAAATCAATGGGCCTTGGTTCCTTTGGAGACGAGCTCGGTTTAAGATGCCACTGTGGCCATTTTTTTTTAAGTCTCTCGGCCTGACATGGCATTTATCTCAGTCTCCCACAAGATGGACAACGCCACTAAAACATACAGGAGTGTGTCTTCCAGGCATCGCTTGCTTTCCACCTTCTACATGTGGAGATTGGAGTGGTCTGCCATGATTCAGCCGTGTTTTGTTAACGCGTCTCGACTTCAGAGTGTACGGTTGATGGAGCAGCACTGCTCACGCACCGCAGTTATCTCCGCAGGTGTCACAGTTCAAGCTGGCCCCCTGTGAAGACGGGACTCGACGTGGGGAAAGGGTTGGTCGGGTGCCCTTAACTGCGGGGGGCGCAGTGGTGATTGATGTGACTGTATTACCTGATATCTACCCTGGACACACCGGCAGCTAGACATACTTTGCCTCTTTTATTTCCGTTCCTGAGCGTTACTAGGAAAAAGCAGACGGAGCGATTCAGTAAAAGAGAAAATGGAATATCTTTGGGTAAAGGTGTGTTTCAAGGTCGAGGCCCACCGGCTCCAAGAAGCTCCTTTTTTTTCCATGTGTCATTAGCCTTTTGGTTATTGTAAGGGAAGGCAAGTGTACGTTAAACACCGCAGCAGAGAAGATCAAAGCCCCCGAAGCTGGCCCAACACTGTATTCAAAATGTTGCTAAGACGCCGCACTGAATGACCCTGGTTTATTTAGATTTGATTGAAAGCAAATTAATCATATCTTGCCCGACAATTCTGTGTGCGTCTGCCTGTGTTGGAAAGATAGGTCGACCATTTCAGGGCCGGCTCAGCCTCTCCTCCCTCCTTTCACTCCCTTCTGAGTGAATGCCCTTTTGTTGAGCTGTGCCCTGAGATGCTCCCGCCATCTTAGCTCCTTCGGCCATGACCCTCGCGCCTCACCCATACCTCCCTCTTGCCCCCCCCCTCCCCCTTCTAAATCCCTCGCTCTTCCCAGTGAATTGCAGACTTAGAGAAGGGGATCAATAAAAGCAGACTGCATCTCGATTTGACTGGCAGCAGGTCCTCAGTCAGAGAGCTGGGCTGCCGAGGCTACGTGTTTCTATTATGTTTGTATGTATTTTACTGTGTGTGTGTGTGTGTGTGTGTGTGTGTGTGTGCATGTTTTGAACCATGAGGTACTTGAAACTGATTTTTCTGCAGGGTTTCAGTTCATACGCATGGGCTTTAGCTGGACCTCGTCTTGACGCTCTGCTGTCTGTCCTCATGTGTCCAGGTCTGAGCTCCAGAAGTCCCCTCAGCGAGACCAAGAGCACCTCCTCTTCCCTCTCGGCCCTCAGCGACTCACTCAACAGCTCGGAGGGCGGAGACCTCAACCACAGTAACGACGAGCTCAGGGGCCTGCTGGCCCTGCCCTCCTCCGCAGGGAGCCAGTCCAGCTCTGGAAGCCACTCGGGGTCAGGAACTGAGGACAAGTCGGACAAAGGTAAGGGATTGTGGGAAATATTTTTAACCAGATACACTTCTCAACAACAGTATATGAAATAATAATGAAAAGAGAAAAAAAAACATTATTGTCTTTTTCAACATACAACCTCTTTTTATAATATATTAAATATTTTTTTCCATTATATCTTCAAAAATAATAAGAAAAAGTAATGAAAGAGAATAAAAACATTATTGTATTTTTTATGACTTGTTTCAACATAATCTACAAGGATATTTGTTTACATCATGTCTATAAAAATGTTGATGATTTACTATATAATATTTCTTTTGGGACATACTATACCCTGACATGTTGACAATTCTTAACTAAAGTTAAATTCATTTGATGTTTCAAGTTCTAAGAGAATTTATCTGGAGACACTTTTCATTGACAGCCGATGTAGATCGTAGAGCGTAGACTTCCTATGAGTAAGCACTACTGGCAGAAACACAGGACCCTTTTAAGCAGAGGGAGTGAGAGAAAGCAGTGGATAGAATGGAATGATAATGATAATAATAATAGTAATAATGGATATGAATATGATATTATGATTAATTATAGTAGCAGTGGTTGTCCACGGTAGCGGGCGAAAGCACGAGCGAGGTGTACCCCGATCCATGAAAACCTGAGGCGAGAGCGCACAAAGACTCTGGGGAAGAAGCCAAGTTATCAACACGTATTCATGGCACATACATATATACAAAGGGAGAGGAGGAGAGAGGAGCTCATTTTATTATTGGAAGTCCCCCGTCAGTCGAGGCCTCCAGCAGCAGAACTACGGGCTGTTCCAAGGCAAGCCTGAGCCCATCCCTTCATTCTGGGAGTGCGGCGTTCCCGTGGGGTAATACGTTACTATAATCTCTTTAAGACACTTTGGTACGTGAACATTTAGGGCTTTGTAAGTAAGGATAAGGAGTTTAAATAAGGGATTCTGTATTTTACAGGGAGCCAGAACAGAGAAGTTTATACGGGAATAATGTGATCTTTTTTCTTAGTTCTTGTCAATACACGTGCGGCAGCATTTTGGATCAACTGGATCATCTGAAGAGAATTGTTGGAGCAAAAAAGTCATTAAAATGGCAAAAAGGTTGTCGTATAGCATGTCTTTAAAGTCATTAAAAAAGTCATAGCATATAGTATGTCAAAAACAAAGTGTCTGAATTTTCTTTTCTTTTTGTCATTGAAAAATTATGTCACAAAAATGACTTGAAAAGCTCATATAGTATTTCATTAGAATGACAAAAATAGTAATATTATATATCGTATGTCATGGAAAAGTAAAATATGTTCCAAAAGGTCAACATATACTGTTTCTGAAATTAATTTAAAAAAAGTCATAATACAGGATATCACTAAAAGAAATGATATAGTATGTTGGAGTTCAAGTCACTTTTACTTTTTTTTAAGTATTGGTAAACTTTGACATTGAAAATGCTAAAGTATGACACAGGAACGGACAGCATCTTATTTAGTAGAAGTCATTTTAGTATGTCGTCTTAAAAAGTCATTTTAGTTTGTCATTAATAGTCATGCAAAAGTATGTCACAAATAAAAAAGTTAAAGTACATAAAATACAACAAAATCATGTTGCAAATATGTCATAAGAATGACTAAAAGGTGTATAATAAGAACAATGGATCCATTGTTATTTGGACTCAGTCAAGATATCTCAACCTCTCCTGCATCAATTTGTACTTTTTACCCCCTTCAAAAATAATTCTCTTGCGATTCCCACAAGTGTATTGAAGTGAAGTGCCATTGCAGCTCCGAATCTCACCGGTATTCTCTATTTATGTGAAAGGTCATTGTCGGACCGGACTTTTCCCTGAATCTGAACTCCCTTTGTTTCAGTTTCTATGGATACTCTTGAGATTTCAGTCACGCCGAGTCTGAAGAGCACATCCTCATCTCCCCGTGAGAATCATCCAAACCGATTCGGTCTTAACTAATAACCCTCTTCTTTCCTTCCCTCTGCGCAGGTTTCGAATGCGTCTTCTGCAATTTTGTGTGCAAGACGCGCAGCATGTACGAACGCCACCTCCAGATCCACCTCATCACGCGGATGTTTGAGTGCGACGTCTGCCACAAGTTCCTGAAGACGCCTGAGCAGCTGCTGGAGCACAAGAAGTGCCACACCGTCCCCTCCGGAGGGCTCAAGTAAGGAAAGCAAGTACAGACAGAGGTTCCTAACGTCTCCCGTCCTCCCCCTCCGTCACTCCTCACCGTGTCAATTCACTGCACACGAAAACAAACACACACACACACACGGGCCAATGTTAGGGGTGTGCAAGTTCTGGCAACAGACTAAAGTTCCAGGCGACTCACAATGGTTTCAATTATTCAACACGCGATATTGAACACATTTTTCATATGCAAAAAGATCCATGTCAATTATATAAATCTGGCTGATATTATTCCGCCCATTTCAAACGAGAGCTGATTGTAACCGACGTACTGCTGAAGACAGAAACGCAGATCTGCGGTCTATTTGAAGATCTCTGGAGCCATGTGTCCTCTGTCAGTTAACCTCTCTGTAAAGTTCATTATTTGCAGCCAGCAAATTAAATGATACAAGCTGCAGTTTTGCCCGACCGCCTCTCTTGGCAAGAAGACGTTATTAGACGGTGGTCTCTGGGTCTGCAGCGGCTCTCCGAGCAGACGGGAGACTGGAGAGGAGATGGAAATGGGTTTCCCCTCCGGGTCCAGTTGTTCCGCTGCCAGCAGCCATGCCAACGTCACTGAGGAAACCTTCCACACAGACAGAGAGGATGTCCACAATCTATATGAAATATGTCGGCACACCCCCAGAAGAAGCACGCGTGTAGATTTGTATATACATTGTAATGAAACACATTTTTGCTCCACACAGCATTTATTTTTAAAGAATGACGCTGAAACAAAGCTTTAAGAAACAAAGTGCAGACCTATCTCGGTGAACTTTGTATCCTAAACCTTAAATATACAAATATAGTTTGTCTGTAGCTCTAGTCCCCTTCCATGCCCCCCCCCCCATCTCCATACTTCAGTCCCACAGGAGCCTTTGTTGTACTGTAACACGTTTATGTTCCATGACAGGCCTGTCTGTCGATCTCACCGTCCCCACACACACACACACACACACACACACACACACACGCACACACACACACACACATACATACTGATGATGCTTGAGGCCAATCATAATGCACGGTCACATAGACGCAGTTCTAGGGTAGCTAATAACAGCATTTGCGATTTAAAAACAACAACAACAAAAACACATGACTATTTGCCTTTTTATATTTAGAAAAAAAATGCAAACATTTTTTGAGTCATTTTTTGTGTTTTTTGAGTTCTCATAACTCCATTCTGTGCATGTGCAGAATCATTGACAATCATTATAATTATCGCCTCATCTTGTCATAAACAAAGATCTGTGTTCTATATCGTGTATCAGTGGAGACGGGATGTTTTAAACATTGCTAAATGAAAAGTAGAAAGCTGCCAACATTGACTTTTATTTTTGACGGATCATAAACGCACGAGAAGCCCTTTCGTAACTCGTAGATCTCCACCAAGCACATCTAGTCTCTTCCTTGAGGAGGTGCTGCTCGCTGTCGTGTGTGAGTCGACACATGTTCAGGAGTTCTAACGGCTGTAAATGTTTCTTCTGTCTGGTGTTAATGTTTTCAAAGCCAGATTGATTTCTTTGAGCTCTCATTCAAAAGGGAAAGAAGTAGATTATGGATATTTTCGATCCTTTTTTATTCAACGGAGAAAGGAGAGCGATTGAAGGGATGCTCTTTTTTAAAAATTTAATTGACCCGAAAAGCTGCTTTTACTCTTCGCTGTACTGTCTGTATCCGCACATGTGGGTTGTGTTTCCAGCTCCTCGCGGTTTACACATCTTAATTCATGTAAACCACATGTATGGTTGCTATCAAAAGCAGGTGTTGTCGTAGTTTATAAACAGTTTGAGGTAAACTCCCGTTGCCTACATTTTCTACGGCTTATTTCCTAGACCGGTGTGTACACGTGTACACACTCGAGCGATGTGAAGTGTTACTACATATGCAGGAGTGTGTGCAAAGGGAGCGAGGGCCTTGACCATTACCAGGTTTTTCTGAGGTGATTCTGTTCTGCAGGGTTTGTGAAGCGCTTTGGGGCCCAGAGCAGATGAAAGGTGCTATTTAAATGTAAGTGCCACTCCATTCCTTCATTTCCCTTCATGTCCTACTGCTCCAAACCTTTCTCCAGCCTGTCACCCCCCCCTCTCCTCCTCCTCCTCCACACACACACATACCTGGTCACCTCAATTCTCCCACCATTAAACTGCCACACATACCACCATGAGCACACACACACACACACACACACACACGACTCTACACGGCGCACACTTTTTCCTTTTACCTGTCCTTCTCCTCTTCATCATGTCGTGTTATTCAATTTCAAGGTGTTTTAATGTGGTGGTGAGTGGCCCGCTTCCCCTTCAACTGTCCTCTTTTCTTTTGTGCTTTTGTGTGTCGTGCCCCCCGCTTCCTTTCCCCCACTTCCCCTGTGTCGCATTACCCAGGTGCCCTTTCTGCATCTACTCCACCAATCGTCCGGCGGCCATGGAGTGCCACCTGAAGACGCACCGCAAGATGGAGTACCGCTGCCGCATCTGCCAGGGACTGTGGCCGGACCAGGCCTCACTGGAGGCCCACGTGCGCGGCCATCGCCTGGGCAACCACTACAAGTGTGAGCGGTGTGGCTACTTGTCCAAGACGGCCAACAAGCTGATCGAGCACGTGCGCGTGCACACGGGCGAGCGGCCCTTCCACTGCGACCGCTGCTCTTACAGCTGCAAGCGCAAGGACAACCTCAACCTGCACAAGAAGCTGAAGCACGCCCCGCGCCCGACTCTCGGCTGCCGAGAGTGCCCCTTCACCACCACACACACCCTCGTCTTCAGCCGCCACCTCGAGAAGCACCGGAGCGCAGGAGCGGGGGGTCCGGACGGCGGCGAGGGAGGAGAGGAGGAAGAAGAGGAAGAAGAAGAAGAAGCGGAGGTGGAGGACGACGGGGAGGAGGCCGGAGAGGAGGAGAAGGAGGAGGAGGAGGAGGAGCCGGCGGCGGCGGCGGCCTCTTCTTTGAGGACGAGTGGGGAGAGCTTCCTGTTTGGCGGAGGGGGCGGGAGCAGCAGCAACAGCCCGCTCATGAGTCTCACGGCGTCCCGGGCGCTGCAGTCCGTCGCCCTGTCGCTCACGCTGGGCACGCCCCGCCGGCTGGACGCCGTCGGCACTAACGGCAACAACAACAACAACAACGGCGGCACCGCCAGAGGCCCCGGCGGCCCCTCCTCCCTCTTCCCGCCCTCGCCCCGCCACATGTTGGAGCAGTCCAGGAGCTGCGGCCGGGCACACCTGATCCCCCTCACCGCCGCGTTCACCCACAGCCGCCGCTTCACATTCCACTCCCGGTGGCGGCCCGCCGCGCCGCCTCTTCTCTTCTCCTCCGACGCGGCGTCGCCCTCCCGCTCTTCCTCCTCCTCCTCACCCTCCTCCCACAAACACTCCTTCCTGGCCTACCTGGGACTGACGGAGAGGGCCAAGACTGTCTGACCTCCCCCCCCCCCCCCCGCTCTTTCCCTCACTCCTCGGACGGTGGTGCGAAGCGACACTTGACCGCTGCAGTGGGAGCGACGTCTTTTCCAATCAGACCAGCAGAATAAGCTGGACCAGACAAACGGACGGAAGAAAAGAAAACAAACATTTATAAGAGAAAAAGGCTGTACATGCTATAAAAAAAAAAATGCATTTATATCAAAAAACTGCTTTTCTTATCAGTTCTATCGATTGAATTATTACTACTTCAACTACTACTCTCTATTACCCTTTTTTCTGTTTTGAGATGTCTGAGTGACTTGGACCCGGTTGCATCATCTGAGGGAAACTAACGTATCTCGGTTTTATAGATATTTTTCTTTAGTCGTCGGACGAGATAAAAAGACGAAACAAAACTTGCAAGTGCTATACTTTAGTGCATTTCTGTCTATTGCTATTATGCATCGAAATAGCATGCCTGTGTTTCAACTAGCTTTGACGTCATTAGGAAGCGACATTCGAGAGATCCTGAAGTGTTCGCGGTGCAACGTGGACAGAACCGAGGAGACGTAAACGGCCCGTTTCCAAAGCAACGCCTCAAACCACGCACTTACTTATTTATCAGTCTTGTACATAGTTTTGTAGCCCCTCCCCTTCTCATCTTTTTGATTTGTTGTTTTTTTGTATAATGGTGAAACCATCTTATGCATAGCTGCTGCCTGATAGCACCTCCGTCTCAAAATAAGTCTCATTTAAATGGGTTACTAGTTAATTGTAATAGTTTTTTTTTTAGTAAGCTCACAAAACAGAAGATAAGCTGTGATAATGTAAATAAGGAAACTCTGACTTATCATCACAAGAAACATTCTACATTTATTACTAATTTGATTTGATGTAACGTGTGACGATGAGTTTGCACTCGCAGTGAAATGAGGAACTATTTCTGAGACCAGGTGGAGATCAGCGCAGCTTCATATGCGGAACTATGTATCACGCACCGATCCTGAGAAGAGATATATGAGAGAACTGTTTTGTGGAGGTGACCGGCTCGGGGTCAGCAAGCTGCCCACAGCCACGGTCACCGCAGGCCGATTCAATGGTGCTTTTTGGAGCTTTTTGTAATTTTTGTGTACAAAAAAAGAAGAAAGAAACTGTTCCAAAATGACTTGAATGAATGTATTTTTGTTGATGTCCATGGAGAAAGAAGCGATACAGAAGAGCGAGCGGGGACGTCTCCCGCGCTGGAAAAGACGGGAACGTGAGCTGGTGTGTCCGGTGGCCTTCTGTCTTTTTTCTTTGGTCTTTCTTTTTTTTCCACTTTTTTTACTGAGCCTTTTACATCATAATAAAAACATTTTCTACTAACATTCATAGAGAACCCATCAAGAAAAAAGAAGAAAGAAGAAGACAAAAAAAGCTCCTGCAGGTGCAATGATGAAGCAAAGCCATTCACGTGTACAGCATTGTTTTCAATGGCACTGGCTTCTGTAGGCCGGCAGACATGGTACTGCCCCCCCCCCCCTCTCTCTTTTCAACCTTTTGAGTTTTAATTGCACTTAATATAGTAACACTTCAAGCCAAAAGCACTTAAACCTTTTCATTTCCCTTTTTTTTAAAGCGCAAACATAGATCCACCAAGTTACCCTAACGTGAAGTGGACAGTAGGAAACGACTCAATCACCAGCCCTCAGTTTCACTTGTAAGCATTTCCAGCGGTGCAAAAGGGCCTCTGTGAAACCGGAGAGCGTCAATTAATACAAATTGCATGAATTAGACATAAAGGTCAAGCTCTCCCTGGGAACTAAAGGTCCCAGGCTAAATTGTGATAGCCAGTTTTGCACAGTGCTGCACTTTTTGATAAAGAGAATATGTATTTATCCGTAAAATGTTCAAAAAGGAGTGTTTTGCGAGACAGATTAGCAAAGTACAAGCCAACATCCCTTATTGTAAAGGGATTGTCCTTTTGTTTTTTTAATTTTCCGTACGCTCTCCTTTTGTCTATTTTACTCACGCATTCTCCATCAATGAATCATTATTGCTTTTTTTATTTTTCTACTTTGATCGTGTCAAGTAAAAATAATTGTTGATTGGACAGAGAAACGAATTGTCGAGACCAAAACGTGACACGCCGCAGGAAGTGATGTTAGGATTTAATCCGTCACGTCCTGTTCTGGAGCGAAGCCTCGGTTGTCCCCGGTTACACGGCTGGTTGTTTGTTCCTTTTTGGCACGCTGTCTCTGGAGTGAGAGGAGCATCACACACACACACACACACACACACGTAAACACACACTTGTACTATCGGCGTTATCTTTTATACTCTAGTGCCACTTGGTGGAAGGAAACCACCTGAGACTTCTGAGAATGAGTCAAACGAATTGTCAGGGTCCGAAAGATAAAACGATTTTTAAAAGAATATGTCCGATCTCGACACCTTTTCTTTTTTTTTTTAATGCCTGTCTTTTTTTATTACAGCTTAATCATAAACGGCTGCACTTCTTTATGTCCCTTAGTTTGTAACAATTTGAAAAGGCGACTGGACTTTCTATCCTTTTGAAAAACCAATATTCTAAAGCACTTATTGTTTATTTTTGCCCAATTGTGAGCAGCACAGTGACCTATTTGGGTTTTTTAAAGCGTGACTACCTTCTCAGCACTTCAGTTTGCATGACGTTGCCCTCTCGAGCTCCTAACTCCCTCGGTTGCATTTCGCTGGCGTCCCTCTGCACCGTCTCCGATCCGTTGGCTTTACGTCGGGCGGTTCTACCATCGCAAAAGGCTCGGCTATCTTCTCTGGTGGCACTCGGTAAAGATTGGTATGTGCTGTACAAAGCTTTTTTTTATTACTCCATTGTTAAGGCTGTACAGGGTTGTGACGATAACTGGTAAATAGATCATTTGTACTTTTTTGCTTTTTGTATTTTGTTTTCTTTGTTTGGCATTATTTTATGTTCAACTTGCCAGGTCTAAATGTAACAGGATTTGAAAGTAAAGCTTACATCAGATATTACGCCGGTGGTTTGTCTTTCCTCTGCTCATATGGTGCCGTTCACTACTCGCAGCGTCACTCTCACACGTGACCAGAAGATGTTCTCATCTTCCTCGCTGACTGTTTCTTCACTAAATAGTCTAAAAAGCTCATTATCTTTTCACATCTCGTATGTGTGCTCCATAGAACAGATCCCCGACCTGACACCCACAGCCCATGTGACATGGATACCATGACTTTTAAATATCTTTATGACTAAAGTATACACCGTGATACAACTATACAGTATGCCAGGATACTTTTTTTTATGGCAAATTATTTATTTTAATTTTATATACTTTATTAATCCCCAAGGGGAAATTAGTTCTCTGCATTTAACCCATCCTTAGTTATTAAGGAGCAGTGGGCTGCAGTGATGCGCCCGGGAAGCAACTGGGGGTTCAGTGCCTTGCTCAAGGACACTTCGACTTGCAACTAATGGGGAGAGCGGGGATCGAACCGACAACCTTGGGGTTGCAGGACGACCCTCTTACCTCACTGAGCTACAGCCTAAATTATGGCTTTTGACATTTTTATGGCATTATTTTCTGATTTAAAAAATATTTGCTATGACACTTTTTGGCATTCTGTGACTGTTTACATTTCCAAGACATTTTCATGGCATACACGATATCTTCTCATATTTTTACAACTCATTCAATTCATTTTATTTTGTATAGCCCAATATCACAAATTACTAAATAGCTTCAGAGGGCTTTACCATCTGTACACACACGACACCCCTGTCCCAGGACCTCACATTGGATCAGGAACAACTACCAAGAAATAGAAAAAAAGGGAACAACCCTTCAGCAGAGCAACAGAGGAAGATCCCTCTCCAGGATGGACAGAAGCAATAGATGTCATGTGACCAGAAGGAATCTTAACAGAGTTACAACACATTCAATGAGTATGACAGAGTGTATGAATAGTTGGTACGAGGCATGGACCACGATCCAGACCTCCATGATCCATCAGGCAGATGGAGGTGGAGAGGAGGAGTGGGCGGGGCATCAGCAGCGCCATGGCATCGGACCCAGCCAGGTCCAAGGGACACTTCACTAGACGTGAAGTCACAAGGACTCCGGGGAGGAAGCAGAGTTAATGATGTGCAATGGAGAGATGAAAATTCATCCATAAGTAGAGAGAGAAGAGGAGAGAGGAGCTCAGTGTATCCTTAAACATCCCCCAGCAGCCTAAAAGCCTATAGCAGCATCTCTAGGGGCTGGACCAGGTGATCCTGATTCAGCCCTATAACTATAAGACTATCAAAGAGGAAAGTCTTAAGTCTAATCTTAAACGAGGTGACTGTGTCTGCCTCCCGGACTGAAGGTGGAAGCTGGTTCCATAAAAGAGGAGCTTGATAACTGAAGGCTCTGGCTCACATCCTACTTTTTAAGACTCTAGGAACTACAAGTAGCCCCGCATTTAGTGAGCGCAGCTCTCTAGTGGGGCAATATGGTACTACAAGCCCCTTAAGATATGATGTAGGTTAAGAGAAGAATTTTAAAAGTGATTCTTGATTTTACAGAGAGCCAGTGCAGAGCAGAATACAGGAGTAATGTGATCTCTTTTCTTAGTGTTAGTGAGAATACGAGCTGCAGCATTCTGGATCAACTGGAGGGACCTAAGAGACTTATTAGAGCAGCCTGATAATAAGGAGTTGCAATAATCCAGTCAAGAAGTAACAAACGCGTGAAAAACAGTTTTTCTGTATCTTTGAGACAAGATGGGCCAGATTTTTTTTTGTCCTGGTCAAAGATAACGCCGAGATTCTTTACAGTGGTTTTAAATGGCCGGGCATTATTATACTACAATGATATTACACTCTGATTTCTTCAATGGAATGTGTATGGCATACTATACAGACCTTTTATGACAGTTCTTATGACTCTTTCATTTTGTGGCATACTATATTACAACTTTTTAATGACATAATATACTACATATATGATTATTTTTACATTTTATTGCCATACTTTACTATGACCTTTGTTCATAGCATACGAATAAACATAAATATAATATATAAAACATATTAATTAATATAATACTTTATAGTTTTATGCCATCACATGTTTTACGATACTTTGATTATTTTTTAAGACATTTTATGGCATTCTATTATAGGATGTTTATTTTAATTGTGTTATCTTTGTATTTACTCAAACCAAACCTTAAGTTTAGATATGGTTGACATTGATCATATTAGCAAATTATTTGGCGATATTACATACAAAATAAATAACTATGTTCCAAAAGAAAGATATCACAATACGATCCCACCGAAAGTCAACGATCAATAATATTCAATATTGCTGAGCCCAAGGTTTAGCATGGACCCGGAAGAAAGATTGCGTTGCTTTCTGGAGTGGACCAGAAACGGGGCGGAGACGCAAATGATTGCATACATTACGAGATTGGACATTTGGCCTCGGTCGAGGTCTGCACTCTCCGTGTGCCCCTCTAGTTATTAATGTCGTCATTTAGCTTACAGTCAAATAAATGGGACACACTTAAATCAAAAATCTGCAATCCAAGTGAAAAGAAATGCTAAAGCCCCGGTGCCCTTTTAATATTCCTCGAGGAAAGCCAGGAAAGACCGACGCTTGTTTGGGAGCAACAAGGAGAGCATCCTTCAGCGCGGAGACGGGCTCACGGCTTAAGAACCAGCGCTGATCATCTTTGCGGGACAAAGCATTCTCTAACTCAGACCAGCGGCGTGCCATCGTAATAATAAGGAATGGTCTTTGTCATGGTGCCTAGCTGGTGGTTTTATTAGACCGATGGGAGGTCTCTCTCCTTCTCCTCTCCTGCGTTGTCGTAATGAAAGTTACTGCACGTTCCCGCCCAGCCAAAGGTCGGCCCTGCCTAATGAAAACAGATGACGCAGAGATAAAGTGTTTGCCGACATTAAGGGACTCATTTATCACCGTTAGCCCCCGAGCTATAGAACACCTTGGTCCAGAGCTCTCCTTTAACGGGCCTCGCCTCACAGCACCCTGGTGGCACGCTGCAGCCTTCCTGGCACATGAGCGCCGCCATCTCTACCGCTCTTTATCTCCTTTTTTTCTCCCCTCCGTTGCAGTTTCAGCTTCGCCTTTCACACACAATATCACCGTTTACGTCTGTGTCTTCCGAGGGTTCGTACGAGCCGAGGTGAATTTGTAAAAGTTGACGGAGAAAAAAATTGGAGAGCTTCAAAGTTTCAAAAGGGATTTGGCCGTCCTGGCGGGACCGCCGTTGCCGCGCCCTCGGTGTCGACCCGCGTCGGGTTCACCAGCCATCCGAAGACCGAATCGCCTCCGTTGAAGGGCCGCGTTCCCATCTCGCCGCTCATCTTGTTGCCCGCGTTATAATGAATCTTTTTTTCCGGCTGTGTTTAAAGCTGCTTAATTAAGTTCAAAGCAGCGCTCGGGGCGCCGTGCGCCTGCTCAGCTGACCTGCCTGTGAGTGGAAGTGTTGATTAGGAAGTGAAGAGACATGCGGGCACTGCAGGGGATGGCTATTGATTGAGAGGATAGAAAAACCTCATTTGGATTTTGTGATTGGAAGACCACACTGTACACGGGGGCCGGGGAGTTTTTTTCTCTCCTCCATTTGCCGAATAACAATACCTCCGCTGATGCCGACGGTTCGGTGAAATTGTCCAAGAGTGGAACTTCTGTGATCAGACTAAACGCCAGAGTTTTCCCTCATCCCAATAATAGCGCTTCACCCCGGCCCGAGCTGTCTGCACAATGTCGACCTTTTCGACACCACCTCGCCAACGCTTTTTGTTTGAAGGTTCAGGCTGCCTTGGCTTTATTACAGCTGCTGAGAGTCACGGGGGAGTCGTGCACGGCTTTGTGAGAGAGGAGCTCCCTCTTGTTTGCCAAAAGTGTAATCCCACCGTGACCCCCGTGACCCCGCCCTGAGAGGAAAGCTGCTTAGACAGAAGTGCGTGTCTGTGGGAGCTCTCTCTCTCTCTCTCTCTCTCTCTCTCTCTCTCTCTGTGTGTGCGCTAGTCAGCAGCCTCACCTCACACAAGTCATGTGGTGGGTGACCTCCTGACCCACCTTTACTTCCCCTCTCCTTTATATAGCTCCATATACATCTTTGTAATCACACTGAATCTCTCCTTCTTCCCTCTCCATGCGTGCTTCTCTCGGCATCAATACTTCCAGGACTCCCCCCTTCCTCGCCACCGGCCAGCTTTTCTTTTCCCCGCCCCCTCCCTGTGACCGAGCAGAGGTTTCGCTAAGTGGAGACAGATCTCCGTTTTGTTTTGCTCCGACAAGAGAAAATAAACACACAAAGTCCTGCCATGCACAGCCTTCAGTCCGAGTGCAAAGCAGGACCGCTGGCGCGGGGTGAGGCGCGGGGTGATTTGGCGCGGGGTGAGGCGAGGGCAACAACTCGCGCGGAGCCAGGCTCCGCCGAGGCTGCTTGGAGATTCGAAAATCTATTAATCTTTGAAAAAAAAATTAGGCTCCGAAATGAATCGTGAATATGAAATGCCATGTGGAGGAGTTGTGCAAGGCTGCTCGAAATACACGCAGAGTGCAAGCCAAAAAACAAACATGGCGGGTTCAAGTCCGTGCACGAGAGACACTTCACACCTGAGGTCCACCAGAGAGAGAGAGAGAGAGAGAGAATGATCTGCGGGCTCGTGTGGCGCATCACTCACTCGCCACCGGGTTGGGTTGGACACGCCTGGTGGGACATATATATTTACATGCGTGTTTGGAGCCCGGCCCGCGGGCGTAGCATCACTGCCTGGCCAAACCCCCGCTGCGCCCCTTCCCCATTCTCCGGGGTGAGACATCACTCGGCGGGGGTCAGCAGCAATCTGAGTCAGGAAGGCCTGCGGGGGGGTTACCCACAAGTCCCTGGGCCTAGCACATCCAGACTTAGGGCAGCCTGAATCAGTAGGGAGGACAGATCAGACCCCCTGTTGGGTGCTGCCGCAAATATAAAGCTACTGCTTGGCCATTCCAACTGGATGACAAACACATTATAGAAGAGGAGGGGGGGGGGGGAATGGGCAGAGGGAGAGCAGCGCTACTTAAGTATGATCGTGTCTTTGAAATAGATCGGACAAAAGCCAGCCGACTCCCCTGTTGTTCGGCTCTGCTGTTACCATGGCATTGGACGACAGTCACCAGCCATAGGTGACTTGGTTTCTCTGGGTATCAGTTGGAGCTGCGCTTCATTCACATCTTCTGTGACTCTGAACCCCAACATGTCGCCGGCTGATTCTCGGGCCGTTTTACGAGTAAAAATCTCCCCGACTGAAACGCGACGAGAAGTTCATTTTGAAACGTCGACATTGGCACCTTTTTAAAAAAAAATCCTATTTACCGCTTCCACCTGTGAGATGCAACGATCCGAATGAACGGAGTCTGCCGAGACCTGAAACGAGGAGACTGTGTGATGGAGAGCTTAACAGAATAGCAAGGTCAAGCCCAAACTAATCAGGCTCCTCATTTCCCTGGATGGAGTAATGAAGTAGAACGCTGACCCCCGGCTGACCCTGGGAATCTGTAGCAAAGAAAACTGGCCTGGAGACCAATTAGCCAGAAGTAAGGGGAAAATATTAGAACAGTGCAGTCATTTATTAATAAATATAATCAGAGTCATCCACAAAAGAAGCTTCAAAGCTGCTAAACGTACCTTGATGTGAAAAGAGCGGTTTGAAGTTTTGACATCAAATGTCACAACACCTTAAATCCTGCCGGATAACGAGCTCCTCTCAGGATCCTAAAGATGATTTTTAATGAGGGTTGATTACAACCGGGCTCGCTCTCCTTATTATCGCGTGCACTTGAGCTTTTAATGATTTCCATGATTCAATTATCCCTAACTCAATTCCTGTCTTCAATCAATTAAAGCCATAGCTGCACAGTCATCCATCTTCCAATCGGGACACCGGGAATCCCTCCATCCATCCTCGTTTGAGAGGAGAGTGGGTCAAACAAATGAACAGAGATCGCATCCATGTCTCTCCATCTTTTTTCTTCTTTACCTTTTCCGTGAGTTAAATGTCGTCACTCAGATTTGTTCTGGATGAGTCGCTGTACTCTGTGTCCTCTACTAAAGTCGTATTTTCTATCAAAAGAGTTACATATGTGTAACTTCATTATAAATAGGGTCAACATGGCTCCCGCTGACCCGTCCACCTGCACAAACGAGAGCTGTGATCACACACCAGTCGACTGAAACCTTGAAGAAATACATGATGGGCTTTGATCTCAAAGCCTTTAGTCGCGCTCCGCTCTGCTGCTTATTGTATCACCGGATGTGAAGGTGACAGTCTCAAGAACACTCTGGTACAAAGACACAACCGTAAAGAGGTCGACACTCACACAACACACACACACACACTTTGGTACACAAGCACACACCGTTTGGCACCATCTGCTGGAACCTGGAGAAATGTGTAGTAGCCTGAGAGGATATTTGTAAGAAAGTGCACTATAAAAATCTAAAGCCTCAAACGGAAATGACCGATGTCTTCCAGCGAGATCAAACACGCGGCAGCAACACGCCTCGTTGGACTGATGGACGCAGCCTCCTCCTCCTCCTCCGCCGGCCCGCCGCCACAATTAGAGGAAGAAACGCAGAAACGGTTGCCACGGCGCCCCGACGGTCATTTAACCGTCATTGGTTGAGAGGGACGCAGAGTGCACGACGACCCGTTAGGGGGTGGGGGGGGGGGGCAGTGATTGTGCATTCCGTGGCACAGTTTTTTTCAAGAGAGCTCCCCCCGGTGAAGCCGGGGAATGGCTGTCGCAGCAATTACACTGACAGCTCTTTTCTAAAGTGCACTTGATTTATTTGATTTAGTGAAGATTAATGGCCCTCCCTCCAAGCCGGAGACACGCAGCACAGCACAGGCGGTCTCCTACAGACACACAGGTGTACGCTCACACAGATGACGCAATACGTACGCACGTGTGTGTGTGTGTGTGTGTGTATATTTATATATACATTCACAAATCATCCTCGACCACGCTTGATCCAACGATAGCTTTAGCCTGTATTGGGTTGTTTTTTTCGATCTTCATATGAAATGACTTAAATTCCACAAACACATTTCAGTTTAAGACTCATTGTCACGATTACAATGACTTTGAATGTGCAGAGTAATCTTGAAAAATTAAATGACAAACTTGTTTTGTTAATTTCAGCTAATAGATATAAAATGGAAATGTCTTTCTTTATATCAGCAGGAAGCAGAGGGGGGAAAGGATAGCCTACACTTTGATGCATATTCATTTATGTATGACAAACTGTCCCCCCCCCCACACACACACACACACAATTTTGGTGATTTTTTTCTCTCAAAGAGTTGCTTTAAAGTAAAGATACCGCATTCCAGCTCTGGTTTTCTTCTTCAAACACATTTTAAATTAGCATTAGCAGCCGTAGACTTTTCTAATATAACATTTGGAGAGTTGCCTGAAAATGAAGGGAGAGTGGTCTGGTATCTGTTCCGTTGTCTTTCTTTTTTACTGCCATGTGCTTTCTTTGTCTGGTTTCTTTGAATTATTTAATTCCATTGCTGGCAGCCCTGAACTTCCACTATCAAAGCCAGTTGAATTCCGCTCTGCGTACTTATCTCGAGATGATGTGTCTGGTTTGATCTTTTGTCTCACACACACAGGCCCATAAATTGTATGCAGGCAGACATGTTCCCGGAGCTCGCTGCTAGAGGGAGACACTCGCCTCTCCGCGATGTGCCAGGAAAGCGCTCCGTGTGGCTGGCTGCTTGACGGTCGCCGGGCCAGCGGTCCAGTACGGTCCAGTGCGGTTGGCACTGGCGCCTGCCCATCTGCCCGGGTTGACACGTTTGCTCCCACACCGGGCGTCCAGGAGGACAACATGTGCTGTGGTGTCCTGGCAAACTTCCCTGTAATGTCAACCTGGCGTGACAAACCCATGCCGGGCCCCTTGGCCCTCACAGGCCTGGTGGTGTGCATCAGACGGGGAGCCAGGAACATGCCAGCGTAACAACAACCGCTGATCGACTACCGGGGCGCCGCCATCTTGTCCGGGGTGGCTGGAGCGTGTTCGGTCGGCTCCAGGATGACCGGTCTCATTACTGGCCCTGAACCCTACAACACGTGGCTATTCACTAGTTGATGGAGGGCAGCTGGACATAAATGGGAGATCATGAGCAGGACATCTATTCGGGGAACACATTCGGACCCTCCGCCGGAGCAACCCCATCCGATTTAAACTGTTTATGAATGAAACTAATTGTGACTTGGCGCCTCCTCTTACGAGCCAAAAAAACCCAATGGATGCAAAAGACGAATAACACGGGGAACATGTTTTCTGTCGTTTGACCAGATGGTCTTGGAGGTGCCGTGAGGGTCTGGTGTTGGCTGACTGTCCTGCAGCCCCTCGGGGCAGCAACTGTGAGTGGTCATTAACACGGGGAGTAGGCCAAGCCGGTAGTTAACGGCCACGATCCAGTCGAATCCTCCTCCTCCGCGCTAAACGACAACAACCACCGCATTCCGACTGGTTGCAAAGAATGTAAAAAGCAACACGGAAGCAGAACTTTTTGCGAAATAAGACGTTGTTGTTGCACGCACAGAGGAAGAGGATGGGGAACGGAGTTCTTCTCCTCCACTGCGCCTCATCACTCACCTTTACTGAATCTAAGGTTACGGGCGAGTGCTGCCTGGCAGTTATCCATACACGGTGAATCAAGGCATTGGTGTGCGTGTGCAAACACACACACATGCGCATGTGTGTGTGTGCACAGTGCAATGTGGACAGGTATGACAGGCTGACCTCCGCATGTTACCGGAGAGAGGTGCGGCCCAGTGTTACCTGTCATAACACGGGCTGCCTGGGGCCCCGGAGCACCAGCCTGACCAGGCCACTGGGCAGCCAGAAATAATAGAGACTGGCAAGAGGGCAATGATGGGGTCACACGGAGGGAGGAGGAGGAGGAGGAGGAGGAGAGACAAGGACACATGACAGGAGGAGTGGGCGAAGGATGGAGGCGGGAGATTGAGAAGAGAGGAGAGGAAAAAGAAACACACTGTGGTGAAGAGGGAAGGATAATGATGCAGGTCAATCAGGAAGCAAAGAGAGGAAGATTTTAAAAAAAAGAGGAGTGCGGTGAGGAAGGTGGCTGCTGTTCAACTCACAAATGATGGGTTACGCCAGTGCGGGAAGAGAGAAAAGGAACAATCTGGCGAGTGCTTCTTCGGTCTCTCTGTCCGACACCCTCAGCTTCCACACGACAGACCCGCCGCGCGCTTCACTTCCCATTTGTTTCGAGGCAGAGTTTATCTTCGCGAGGATGATGAGCGTTCTTGGGGTGCAGCGACTCGCCTGCAGATATGGAACAGCTGAATTCACTTAGGCGGGCTTGGCCAGCAATTAAAGAGCTGGATTAAGAGTGATTGCATTCTGTGTCCTGAGGAGGCGCTGCCTGCCATCTTGAGAGCTCTCATTATCATGGCTGCCGTGGGCTGTGCCGAGCACTGCCACCGGCAGTTACAAAATAATGGAGACATTATCAACCTTAATGTCTTGTACCTGGAGTGGAGAAGATTTTATAATCACTATTGTGATGGGCCACGGGCTGCCGGCGGTGCGAAAGGGAAAGGTTGGATGAAGATAACCCTTTTTCTGACCAGACCCCCGTGTGTGTTTTTTTGATCAGCCGCTACACGTGGGGAGTCTGAGCAGCTGGGTTTCATTAATTAAGTGCTGGCAGCGTTCTGCTCTGGTGGCAGGGGTGAGTCACACTGGTGGGATTGGTCTCTCTCTCCCTGATATCATCTTCCAACCATAACTACAAATAATTATTCACTCAAATCCATTACCGGGGGTCAATCAAGTTCCCCAATCAGTTCTAAAGTCCAATTACTGGCGCCAAGGCTCTATTCGCGCCTTCCTGCAGAGGAAGGCCGGGCCCACAGGCTGCCCAGTAAATTACACACAGCAAACAGTGGAGCGTGTGTATGTGTGTGTGTGTGTGTGTGTGTGTGTGTGTGTGTGGGAGAGCAAGCCTCCTCAGGTGGGTAATAAAGCAGAGCTACATACTGGTCTCCCTGGGGGATTCTGACCGTACCGTCGAGCAGACTCCACCAGGTTGAATAGAATTAGCCCACGCGATGAGACGGACTCCGAACACCAACCACGTCTCATCATCCGACGGGCGAGAGAGCGCCCAGCATGCACAGCGCCGCCTGGTATTAACATCCATCTCAGCAGGTTGATATCATAAGACATGTTGCCAAAAGGGTCTTCTCATAAAGAGGCTGCACAGGGCCCCATCAGAGCAGTGTAATGAGTGGGGAGTTACACAAACACACACACACACACACACACAGCACTTCAACCCCATTAGCGGGTGGCTTCTTGTATCGTTTTGCAGCCGTCTTGAAAGTGAGCTCGGAGCCTGGAGGAAACGCTCCTCACACACTCATCCGTCACTACAGAGAGACAGCCGGTTGGGCAACGAGGCAGGCCGCACGCGTGAGTGCATGCGAGTGTGTGTGTGTGTGTGTGCGTGTGTGTGACAGGGGATGGATGCCTTGTATGTATGTACAAGATGCGTAGGAGGTGAGCAGGATGGCTGTGAGCGTGGTGGTATGTGCGTGTGTGTGTGAGGAGGTGCGGAGCAAACAGAGAGCGGACGGCGTGAGGCTTTGTGGGCCGGCAGCCCGTGACCGGTTGTCACACGAGTACAAGCACAGCTCCCAAATCAGCCGGGTAGGAGGGCCAGTCTGACATTCCCCACCGCGTCCGGCTCCCCTCGCGCTCTGATCCGACCAGAAAACAACCAAACTGTGACTGTGACTCAACCGGCCAGAGGGGAAGAACACGGACGTGTCTCCGCGCCACGATGCGCTCACTTTGTTTACCGACATTCGGAGCAGCCCCATTGTTCAGCCATCATTCCAGACTGTGAGGTTTCGCGTGTGTGTGTGTGTGTGGGGGGGGACTGAGTATGTCGACTGCAATTACAACAGTATGAGGGCACCGTTTTGTTTTGTCCTGAGCCAGGAAAGCATTCCGACTTCAGACTGCCGACACAAAGAAAGGCTGTCAACGTAAGTCCCTCCATTAAACATGGAAACCCCTCAAAGAGCCACAGCTCTGCCCTCTGCTTACGTTCCAGAGATCCAGCACAATGCTCAACACATGTGGACGGGTCCTGTGTTTAGGCTAAAATGGCCGAACACGATCCGGCAGCATTTGAGTTAATCTTCCTTAGTGAAACCGCATGGTGTTGTTGACACTGGAGACAAGAGTGTGTGTGCGTACACGCATGTGTGTGTGTGTTTGTGTGTGTGTGTCCAGAGCTGCAGAACTCACTGTTCCCTTTTTCAAAGCCAGAGCCGCACAGTGTGTATGTGTTTGTGTCAGCATGATGGAGGAGAAGGGTGTTACTCAGACCTAATGAATCCATCTGCATTCAGGGGGCATTCTTCCTCTCGTACGCAGGCGGGAGCAAACGAGCAGCGACCTGGGAGCGCGTCCAGCGGTCGGGGGGCGGGGGGGGGGGGGGCTCACGCTCACTATAAGCAGAGCAGCAAGGACAAGCATGGGTTAGGACTGCATTTTTTTCCTTCTTTTTCTTCTTCTTTTGGCCTTGAAATCTAGCCCTACTTTCAAGGCGAGGGGCTGAGGTTGCAAGCCGCACAGTGACACACTCGAGCCTCCCGTTCTGCACTGGAGCACGGCTCCTATTTAGCTCATTTCAGCGAGGACCCAGAAACGCCGAGGAAGCTTTTTGGCACCGAAGGCGAAGACTCCGGTGCAGCCTGTGTGCTCCGGGAGAGTTCCAGCTGCTGAAGTCCTCACCTCCGAGTGACCTGGCACCCTCGGCAACCTAAATGAAGAATGGACGCAGGGCAGGAGGGGGGGAGGGGAGGTTGGCACCGAGGGCCCAGTCCTTACAATAATTAATCCAGAGCTGAGTGGAATTTGGGAGACCTCTAGTGGCTGAAGGTAGAAACGCACACCCACGTGGGAGTAGAGATACAGTGTCATGTACACAAATACATACTTTATATTATCAAATACAACCCCGGCTGTCTGCCGCTGACCTGTAGAAAATTATTGACGCAGCCATTTAATTTGTGTAACACATTATAATATGCATTTAATTTAGAAAGCTCCAAGTCGTTTTTTAGTTGGTTCAAAATACAGCTGTTAGGCGTTTAACTATAATTAAGAAAGAATAACCAATTACCCCAATTTCATTATGGCCTCATTGGCTTTCACTTACTTTCAAAATAAAGTTTCTTTCTGGCTCCGAGTTACATTTGCAGCATCGTACTGAACGCACACAGTGCAGGATGGCCGCTTCATTGCTTCAGTGGACTCTATTGTGCCAACATTTTTCAAGATAAATATATGTGAGAATAACATATATCTGGGAAATTTATCATTCCTCTGCCCTAAAGTGTCTTTTGATTTTATATCTAAGAACTGAGCTCTTCAGCTGTTTGATGTTTGAATGAAGCATCAGAACATTCATATTTCTGACATATTGAGCCTTTATGAGTATGATTAGTCCAACAGAAAAACTCTCCACCGAACAGTTCAAATCATCTGAACACCCTTTTTAAATAGCTTTAATAAACCGACTTGGTATATCTTATATTTCCTACATAATATTTTCTTAATTTATTGAAATTATTTGACTATTTACTTACTTTTCAACTAGATTAAGAAAAGTGCCGTACAAGTAAACATTCTTAAACAACCCAACACATCAAAACTAAAGGATTGAACAGTTATTCCTAAATTGATTTTACGTTTCATAAAGGTGTTATGGCTCGTGAACTGGCTTTAATTGTATTATAACCCGTATACTGGTGCGGTGCTGGCTTCATGGGAACTAAAGCTGCACATACCATCAACACAATTAGTCCATCTACTGACGTTTTTTGTCATTTACCATACAAATCTGTTATTATGCAAAAATGACCAAAAGGCCAGCTGATTTCAACTTCCCATGTGAGAATGTGCTGCTTTTCTTAGTTTTAGATCATTTTAATATATGTTTGATTAATAGTCTGTTTTTGACAGAAAAAATCTCATAAATCCAAGCAATTTTAGCAACCTTTCAGAACTCGAACTGCACATACTAAATGAATAATAATTCATAGCAATCCTACTTTGCACGGATACTAAACATATATTATATTTTTACAATGGCTGACATCTATGATTTGAAAATACCCTTTATATATATTATACAGGCATATGTTACTGGAACTGGAGTGTTCTGCTTTACCCTGAAAGAAGCAGCGTGTCTGCATCTATTCATAAACTAGCTGTACTGGAGTTACGAGCCTTTGACTTCTCTTTATCTATAATTCTCTTGTGGCGTCCAGGAGAGCAATGCATTATTAAAGTAATTCTGAAAATATTAAAAGTGTGTTTTGCCTGAATTCGAAGCAGCCGACTCATTTAGACGATACCTAGCACTGACATTTCTGGCTCCAGAGTGCAGAAGAAAATGTAATTACGTCTTTGACAAATCTCAGATTTAATACTCGTAGAGGAAGTAATATTAATCACCCCCCCCCCCCTCCCTTTGTTCATATCATGAGCAAACACAAGGAGAAAGAAAATCTTGGCCAACTGTACTGACAGATTAAAACGTTACTCTCTTATCCATTTAAGATTCACATCATTCTTTTAATATAATATTCAACTCGGGAACACAACTAGAGAATAAAAACATTTGTATCGGTCAGTTGCTTTTCAAAAGGGAGACAGTGTGATTGCTCAACAAGAGAAACACCTGACCATAACAAATCCCCTCTCTCTGAGACCGATCATTTATTTTTGGGTGACAGATAGAGTACATTATCGATCACTGTATGAGAGGGGTGAGCAAGTGTCATACAAAATAAATCATACCACTACAGTAATGGTCATGCCAATATTTAGGCCATGAACAAGTCACATGTAATGACCCCATTCCTAAAGGTGATGGGTATTGTGCAAACTCCCAATGTAACAACATAGTCTTTACAGTTCTCGTATTAAAGCGAGGGTCTCCGGTGTCTCTGTCATCGAGGACAGGATCTGCTCTAGACAACCGGCTGGTTACCAGTTGGCAGCGCAACATTTCATATCTCACAGCGATATCAAACGCAATTGAAATGCCGTCCAGGGTCCCAATGAATGCGCCTTGAAGCAGCAGATGAGACGGGACCACTCACAGCCCGCTCTTCCTCTCCTGATTTGGAAGATGCCGTTATTCTGATGTTCTCACATGGTCCGGGCTTTCCTTGGCACTGGGTGGTCCTGACCGGCCATGAGCCATCCATCCTTTTACAAAAGTGCAGCCCCACTGATTGCTATGGTGATGATGATGGAGACGATGATGATGAGAAGGCTTTCAGAAGCAGGTCAGCAGCCAGGCCCGGGGAGATTGCTCCTTTGGTGACCCTCTCCTCGAGGTGAGGCAGAGCCTCTCTCACACTGGGGTGATTCTGGAAATGGCAGAGGGCGTTCTCCTGGATCAAAGTCCACAACCAAACCTTCTGCTGGGCCCTCCTGCGGCCCTGCAGTTCACCGCGGGCCAACATGGCGTCCCGGTACGACTCCATCTTTGCCCAGACCTCTGGGATGCCCTCACTGGTGTGTGAGGAGGTGCGCACCACCTGAAGAGGAAGTCAGTGGGGAGGGATGCATGTGTGAATTTAAAGGGTCTCTTTTTCAACAACCAGTTGGTAGTCTGGACAATTCGACCGTCCGGTCTGGGGTTATCCCCACGGGCGGAGCAAACTGCCCTCCATTCTGTATTTGGTATGGGAAGCGTGATGTGGACCGTTGTGTCTTATTTAAGATTCTGTATGGAATAACTTGTCCTCCAGGAAAACCAAGGCAGCTGCCAGAGGAGACGGCAGAGCAGCAAACCTCTGGAATACTCTGTATTTTCCACTGGACTTTGCATTTTAATAATCAAACTTAAAATACAGTTGTATACAATTACAACGCTAAACAATTGTCCTCGTATCCAAATGGTTGACACATAATTAATATCTATTAAATACAGCTGAGGATCCTCATTGTATGTCAGACCCTCTTGTTTCTGTCCCGTGAAGGTAAAAATGGCAATTAGCGTCACATTATATATTCTAAATTGTCAATAGTTTTGTTTAAAACAGAATTTCCTCTTATTTCTTTGTGCTATTTTTACTCTTTTTGTCAGTTCTTATTTATGCTGAGCCTACGAAAGCAACCCTGACAGTTAGATAGATCTTCAAAATGTCAGTATTGAGGTAGTCCTGGATATCTTAATATGACGTATGTTTAAAATAAAAAAAATAAAAAAATATATATATAAAGAAATACTGCTCTTCAGTACAAAAACACTTTGGGTTTCTTTTGACAAAGATATAAAGTAAAGGTGCATACGCTTTGATTTTAAGGATAAAGAACCAATTGCACTGGAGTTTGGAGCATTGCTGCTTTTTCAGTTCTTTTTTCTTCTATGTTTAAAATTGTTTTAGCAATCAACCTTCAACTTGTAAGCAGCTGTCATGTCACTTTTTAAACCGTGAGTATTTGTCTCCATTTAAATCCTTGTCCGTTCATGTGACTGCATGTTTTTTTGTGTTGATTTCTGCAGATTCAAGAGCACTTGAAATTGAATTCAGGGTAACGTTTAAATTCAACTCAATGGCCATTCATTCAGATGTGGAGGACCCATTGAGGACTCCGTTAAAAGCTAAGCTCCTGTTTGTTATCACTTATAAACCTGTGATTAAAAATGAGAAAAGGGAGTTTGGAGAAGTAGAGACGAGAGTGGACTGCAGTGTTGATGCCAAACAAAACCACAGATACTTAATCTCGAGGCTGCTATCTAAGTTTGAAGATACTCTATCTGTCCCAGTACAATGGAGTCGAATGGGATTTAGATTGATGTGACAATTTTTATTTAAAAAATGTGTTTTTTTAAAGAAACAAATGTTCCTATTCCTCTGCATTAAATATCCTGACCTCATAAACTACTCTCTACAGATCAATTTAAATGAGAAAATAATGTATTTTGTAACTTGGACAACCGACTCCCTCAATTTAGGTATAAACTTTTCTCAGGACTAGGAAGAGACATATTCAGCTCCAAACGCACCAGTTTCACAACATCTCATAATCCAACTCAAAGGCATTTCTTTTTCATCCCGGCCTCGTCAATACATTTCAAACCTCGTTTAAAGTCAAACCGAGATCAGGAGTAAGAGGAGGGAGTAAGTCAAAGTTTATTCAGGTATCACTTATCAAAACATGGGTTGCAAAGTGCTCTGAAGTTTCAAAAAAACGCCGATAGAAAAGGATTCAAGAAAAGATCAAATTGAGATGAGATTGGAGTTGAATAAAGTTTATCCTGAGCAGAAATCATTCAACTATTATCCCAGGCTAAGCGAATTCCCACTGACTATTACATAAATAAATATTGGTGGACTTACCCTTCAAGAACAAGGCATTAAAACACTGCTACTGATTGATGATTAGCAATTGACATCAAATTATTGGTAGAGCTGAGAGTTTTAAAATTTCCTGTAGTTCTGGCTTCTTTAACATGAGGATTTTATACTTTTCTGTGTTATATATTGTCAATTAGATGTACTTTGGATTTTGTTCTGTTGGTCGATGGTTTTGATTTTCTACATCTTTTTGACACTATGAAATAAACAATCAAACAAACTATCGATCAAATCAAAGTAGAGTTAATGTCATGCCATTCATATGTTAGGTTTTTCATGCTGAGCGTGGCGGAACATAGAGGACAGACTGATGAAGATGAGAGACGGCGAGAGACTAAATCGTAGATTATGCTGCCGTCGGCCAAGAAGACACAAAAGAGGGCAAGACAGCCAAAGTAAGGATAAACGAAGACTACGAAGAGAAGCCTATCAGCTTTTATGTGGAGTGCGCAGGCTTCTAATCAGCAAAACGCATGAGTATTCAGAGTAGGAGGAGTAGGGGGCTGGGGGGTAAGGGGAGGGGTGTTTCCTGGCAGCTTGCCCAGTGGGCAGATGCTGCATTGGGCTGGGAAAACAAAAGGACAAGGCCAGGCGGGTGAGCTGGGACATGCAGGGAGGGGTGGGACACTGCAGTACTGAAGTCATGATGCCATGACATCATCACCAGCAGCATCATCATCATCATCAGCCTCCCGCCCCATCATGGGTCAACTGACCTCTCAGTGGGTTGGCTTGTTGGGTACACAGAGCAGCAATACTACTGCTGCGGCCGCCCAGTAGGTCAAATGCTGAACACTTGTCAATTGTCCTTTTGTGTTTTTGAAAATGCCTTTTCATTCTGATGTTGGCTCTCCTACTCACTGCACTACCTCCGGACACACACACACACAAGCAGTCTCTTACACACATGCACACACCTTAGGGTTCCAGGATTTGGACTGTCTCCTGAGCAGTTTAAGGGCGCTGGTGTATTCAGCCTGGATCCTCCGGGCGGGCACCACCAGGTCTCCATCCGACTTCGTCACCACCACCAAGTCGGCCCTCTCAATGATGCCTCTCTTGATACCCTGGACAGAGATTTACTCAAAACACTGTAAATAAATCTGATGTCTAGACACCTAATCTGCTGAGGGATCCGTGTACAGAGTGATGGATGGAGCCGTGGTTGGCTTCCAGTTTACTAATTTATTACTGTGATATTGTTGCTTTCTATCGATCCGTCACTGCTGTCAGCTTCTGAGTGATCAAAATAAGGAACGCCGTTGAGCTTATTTGAAGCCGTTGCTCTCAGAAGTGCCCTTCACCTGTTGAAATCACAGGTTGAAATGTCTCTGTCTTTGTATTCAGCTGGCGACTCGAAGCCAGAGCAGATGTTATTTTGCTCTACTTTGAGTCATGTAATGGGTCATAAAATAATGCATTATCTTTGTATCACATGGTTGTGTGGCATTCAATTACAGTTTTAAAAATTTAGCTGTGCTGTTGAAAATACTCTACTTGAATAATTATTTTAAATAATGCATATTATTTAAGAAATAAACCAATGACAATTGAGCTCCTTAATGTCCCACATTAATCAGTCCTAATAAATTAGGCTAATAAACTCATTAATTTAACCAATTATTAAATTGATTAGCATGTAGTTTTTATCAATATACCTATCTTTATATATGAATGTGAATGCAAAAGGCCATTTCTGCTTTAATATGTAAATTTGCAAATATATTTATACAAGGTTATTCTAAATGTAGATTAAATATATTTACTCCATCAGGAATCAGTGGTGGCTCTTTACTCAAACGTTGTGTGCAAATTTAGACAAACTTATCTGACAACAATAAAGAAAACCATTCAGACAATATTTTCAATGCCAATATCAGAACCAACTTCATAATAACCTTCCAGCTTGGACATGAACATTATTCAACCTGGAACATCTGATAATCTCTTTCTTCCAGCTCGTGTTTTTCACTGACCTGGAGTTCATCGCCCCCTGCTGGCGGAATCAGCAGCACAAACATGTCAACCATGTCAGCCACTGCAAACTCCGACTGGCCCACACCTACAAAAAAAGAAGACAAATTTAAGTGTCACCAGTGATCAGCAATATGGCAAAAATATAATACTTACTCTCACAGCAAGTCACACAAAAAATAAGTGAAAATCCTCAATCTAAAACTAAATCCATAAAAGGGGTTGAATGTTGTATCCTACAGTATAATGTATGAACAGGATCAAATTCAATGCAATTCACTACATTCAAACAAATAAATAAGGAAGGTGGATCAGACGTTTAAAAATGCTTTTGAATAATTTTGAACTTCCACAAACTTGCTGTTCATAACACTAAATGAATTCAAACCTCAACAGCTAGTATTTATCAAATTGTGTCTGTAGGACAGTATCCGAAAAAACCCGAGAGTTACAACGCATACATGCTGTAATTGTTTCAAGATTATTATTTAAATTTTAGAACAGCACTGAACGTTGATGCATTTGTGTGGTTATTCATTGGCATCTAAACATTTAGTATCAGTATGTAGCCCGACTAAGAAAATGTGCCAATGTGTTGGGTTACCAGTTTTTTAAATAACCAATTAACTGAAATGTTAAATATGTTAAGAGAAGAGTACGGAGAAACAATTGTCAAAAAAATGACAATTTCAATTATGAAAAAGATGTACACTACCGTTCAAAAGTTTGGGATCACCCAGACAATTTCGTGTTTTCCATGAAAACTCACACTTTTATTTATCAAATGAAATGTATAGAAAATATAGTCAAGACATTGACAAGGTTAGAAATAATGATTTGTATTTGAAGTATTAATTTTTTCTTCAAACTTTGAAGAATGCTCCTTTTGCAGCAATTACAGCATTGCAGACCTTTGGCATTCTAGCTGTTAATTTGTTGAGGTAATCTGTTGAAATGTCATTGGATTGGCTTGATGGGCACTTGTCAAGCTGCTCCCACAACAGCTCAATGGGGTTGAGATCTGGTGACTCCATTACAGACAGCATACCAGCTGCCTGCTTCTTCCCTAAATAGTTCTTGCACAATTTGTAGGTGTGTACCAGCACCAAAGCAGCCCCAGACCATCACATTACCTCCACCATGCTTGACAGATGGTGTCAGGCACTCTTCCAGCATCTTTTCACCTGTTCAAATGTTCTTCTGTGTGATCCAAACACCTCAAACTTGGATTATTTTCCAATCTTCCTCTGTCCAATGCCTGTGTTCTTTTGCCCATACCAATCTTTTCTTTTATTGGCCAGTCTCAGATATGGCAAGCTGCCAGTTGAGGACCGAATAGCCTTTATTTCTAAGAACAAGAATAGACTCATGAAAGTTCTTTTTTCTGGCCATTTTGAGAGTCCTATCGAACCCACAAATGTGGTGCTCCAGATAATCAACTGGCTCAAAGGGAGGTCAGTGTTATAGCTTCTCTCATCTGCAGAACAGTTTTCAGCGTTTTCAAGGGTTTTCTAATCAGACATTATTAGCAAACACAATGTACCATTAGAACACTGGAGTGATAGTTGCTATGGAGATATTTCATTAGAAACCAGACGTTTCCACCTTGAATAGTCATTTACCACATTAACAATGTATAGAGTGTATTTCTGATTGATTTAATGTTATCTTCATTGAAAAAAACAATGCTTTTCTTTGAAAAATAAGGACATTTCTAAGTGATCCCAAACTTTTGAACGGTAGTGTATTTTACAACAGAAATAAAACTACTAACACCAGACCAAGATTATGACTTTAAAGAAATATGTCTTGAACGGATAAAAATACAGTATTATAGCCGGAGGGAATATTCAGTTGGAGAATCAGTGTCTTACCTACGGTCTCGACAAGGACAATGTCATATCCCGCTCCTTCACAGAGAACAATGGCCTCATTAGTTGTTCTGGTGACTCCACCAAGTGTTCCTGAGGCCGGCGACGGCCTGATAAAAGCACTCATGTCCCTGGAGAGTTCAGTCATACGAGTCTTATCACCCATCAGAGACCCTGCAACAAGAGGAATGAATCAGTTTGTGTCACCAATTAAACACTCATTCGTGTTCAAGTGCTGCTGTTAATTCCGCATATATAATAGTTGTAGCCCAATTAAGAGATCAAAACATAGAGAAACATTTACATCTCGACACATTACCTTTTATAATTTCACAAATAAATGTAATGTTCCTTGTAAACTGTAAAGCACCCAATTGCAGCTCTTCATGAGAATCATATACGATGATGATCTGTGTTTACCTCCTGTCGTGCAGGAGGACGGGTCAACAGCCAGCACTGAGACCTTATGTCCGCGTGCTGTTAACATCTTCCCCACCACCTCGATGAAGGACGACTTCCCTGCTCCTGGAGGACCGGACAGACCTGAGAAATTAAAGCATTCGAATCAGCAACCAATGGCACTAAGAACAGATTATTCTTAATGTGTGGTGCACTACTCTTTTGTGGACACATTCAAAACAATATTTCACTTTAACTGACACAAAGTAGGCCTAGGGCCATGTATAATGTGCGCCACTGTACTTGCTAGGATGTTGGAGACGTGGTCAATATATATACACTTAGTGGCCACTTCATTGAGTAAACTTGTACAAATTTAATGTAATCTAATACAACAGCTCAGTCATAAACTTTACCTTTTAAAAATATTTAAAGTTTTGATTGACAGGGACAGAGAGGTGTCAAGTTAACCACAGCATGTGTTTATTTCTGAGGTAGTGGTTTGTGTTGTACTTGATTGCATTCAACTGAAAGGTCTTTCTAATGCTTTACCCACCCTATTTATAAACATGAAGCTGGAAAAATATTAGAAACTTCTTTCAATATGTTGTTCTGTGCAAGTTTTTTAAAAAACGGTCAAATTGAACATTATAGTCTTACTAAATGCAGAATATGTGGCATATTGGTTCGTATTGGTGCATCTAACTAATTGGTAAGAGTGTATACTGTAGTTCAGCCTCAACAACACGCCACACACACCTACTCGGAAAGCCACGGGCTTCCCTCCATTACGACTCTCCTGCTCCCTCCTGTAGACCAGTACCCTCTGCAGCAGCAGCTGGGCCAGCTCTTTCTTCCTGGGATGCTGGGTCTCCACCAATGTGATGGACTCAGCCAGAGACGCCCGCTGTCCTCCGATCAACCCATCGTACAGTCTATCCAGCAGCCTCTGCTCGGGCCCACTCGGGTCCTGGATGTGGGACCCGAGGGCTGTGCTCACATCCCTCTTGTGCCGACAGCTCGGACCAGGCAAGGTGCTCCGGTAACACGCGTGGGAACCCGGGAAGACCCTTTGGAGGAGGCAGCATGTCCTGGTGCCCGAGGGGACAGTGGATGAGGAGGGGAGGGACGAGATGTGGCGGTGGAGGGAGAAGCCAAACCTCCGCATGTTGTGGCACATGTGGGGCATCTAGGAGGAGAGCAGACAACAAACAATGAGTCAGAGGTGACTCGTCAGCGTTTTAACTAGAGCTACACTGATGTATTACTTAAAATGACAACATGAGGGAAGAGTGCCTCCTCCGTCCCATAGACGTTGCGGTAACGTACGTTACACATGTATCGTTAATAGTTTTCTAACGGTGTTTAGGTTAGCTTTTAACTTCCAGACAGCAACACAAGTTGCTGTTTTGACGGTTATTAATTTTTACGTTTACATTATGTAAACGCGACGTTTTTCCCGCCCGACGACTGCAAATACAGTTGTTCCAAATACGGCGACTAAAACACTTTAATTAAACAAATTGTTTGAAATTACAATTCAGGCTGACCTCGTCTCCGCTGCTTGGAGGTGTGTTACAGGTTAACGTTACATATCCACGGTTCATTTATCCACTTCCTGTTTCCGGTGACGTAGACACCGCCTACGACAAACTGTTCCAGTCGATTAATTTATGCAAGACAAATATATTGAATCTCTAGGATTGAAGACATTAACTGCAAAGTGCAAAACAACAAATACAACAACAACAAAAACAAAAGTATAAATATACGAAGTATGACATTTTAAAACTTGAATGACTGGGTAACTTTCGCCAACAGGGGGTAGCAGAGGTTCATTTTCACATCCCTGAACCCACAAGCTATGTTCTCCCATGTTATGACGCCCATATTGTTAATTATAGCTTGTTTTGAAGGTATTACTGGCTATGCACTCTTTATTTATAACTATGAACCTCTGAATTGAAAAGTGTATTTGCATCACTCTGGGATGCAGAATATTTTGGATATTTTTTCTGAACATAAATACAAATATAATATACAGCTTGCATTTATCTTGCTTTAAAAATGCTTTAAAAATGTATCATTACAATCCACTATTTATCTTCATCAGTTTTGAAGAGAGGATTAACCAAGACTACTCCAAAAGCGTTTATTATACAGAATAAAACTTAGTTGAGCTCTTAGATAATTAAGCGCATCACAGACAATAAAATAGACAAATACTTAGCGTAGCAGTTAGAATTGGTGTGACAATATCCAAATAATTGTTATATATGAATTCACAGAAATTGTATATAAGCTGCAATTTATAAGATGCATTTCACATCTAAAATCCTTAATCTTAGCACGTAGATCTGTTTGCGCTATTATTTCTGTTGGAAATGCATGAATCCAATAAAACAAATGTTCTAGGACCTTATGTGAGACAAAACTGCATATTTCCAGAAAAAAATAATTAACTCCTGTCTTAGTGTCTTTCAAAGCCCTTATGACATTTGGTGTTCAGTCAGTTTGGGGTGCGAGAAGGGAGACACCTCTGGATTATTGGACCATATACCGTATGCGACACAGACACTTTAAGTCAGAGACATTCGGAGTCTGTAGACCACCTGACGTGCCTCTCTGTGCAATTTGGGAGAAACATACACTCTTGGGATGCAACAGCACTAACCACTGTGCAACCATACCACCCACGCCATGTACAGTCAGATGGAACTGCTGCATGCACAAATACACACATTTCAGTAATTTCCTGGAAAGTTGTTATCAGTGTTCCAGGATTGTCACAATGTGCTCCATAAAACAAAGGAGAACACATCATTTCATGCATTTTCCTGAAATTTACTGGAAAATGCAATCATGCTGAACATTAGTGCAGTTGGCTTTCAGATGCGCTTGTTATTGTTGTGCCTCCCTAATTGAAGGTCTACGTCCATATGCACACACACACACACACACACACACACACACACACACACATACACACAAACACATACAGAGTGGTTGATGTTTTTGAAAGTCCCAGACAATGCATACGAAATGCATATTTTCTCTGCAAAAAAGCACACAAACACATGCCCTGACTAAGCGTTCATAAAAGAGACAGACATATTGGAAGTATTGAAACAAATTTATTGAATCTTCCAGTAGAGGCTTGATATTCATGGAATAAAACTGCTTTTCTGGGAGTTTTACTGAGCAAAAACACAAAGAAGGAGAAAAACTAAAACAAAACAAAGAGTCAATGTGTGAAAGTGCAGACAGACAACAGAAAACATGTTCAAAAAAATACAAAAAGAATGTAAAGAGTAATACAGTTTAACAGCAAAAAGCATTGCTCAAAGCATAAAATAACTGAATGGCAAAATCTGCATTTTAATAATACAAAGGAAAAATCATATTAGGACGTCAAGTAACTGATACCCTTTTCTCAGTCAACAATAACAATTTGAATGCTCAACATTTTCCCATAACAGTCATCTAACATGATTTGCTCAGTCGATGTAAAAAGAGAATGAGAAGTCACTGAAATATTTATGTCCTCAATGTGATTCTGTATTTGACACATTTGATCTTGTATTTGCTTCCTGTGGTGTTCAGCTACCAATGTGTCTCACTACACTAACCAAACTATGCTTTGCAAAACCACACTGCACAGCACATATTCTAATAGTGAATATATCTAAACACTATTCTTTTTTTCTTAAAATTCATTTGAAACACGAGTGTAACACAAGATGAGCAACATTTAAACATTAGATACATTTTTCCGGAATAGTCTGAAATGCCCTTTAAGTGCCATGCCTCACACTAAGCCCCACTCTCAAACTCCCTCTAATTTCGCACTCTGATTATTTGTCATGATTTCTGAAATGGGATTTTATTTATATCACAACTTTATACTGGTTTAACATTTTAGCCAAAGAAAGAACACTTTGAAGAAATGGCATTCTTGTTTAAGTATTGGAGATGATGAATTTTTCAGTCATACTGGTCACTTGCTAACTTTTTACACGTTGTAAGTACATTTCATGCCAACCTCACTGCAGTCAGGCAATAGACAGCAGCCGACTGCAATTTCGGTGAAATGTCCCATAATTATTGTAACTACACAAGTATATCTGGATTTCAGAGCGTTATGATGACTATGATGGTCTAATTATTACAGTTGGTCACAAAGATCAAGTATCTTCCAGTTGCATCACGCTCACTTTGCTTCCTCCTCTCCCAGACTGTAAATGTGCCCAATTCAGACATCCTTCAAGTAGAGAACAAACCTATGTAACAACCCGCACAGCCCTACTTGTCCCAGATCAGCTTGTGTTTTTGTCAAAATGTCTACCAGTTATTGGAAAAGGCAGGCTGGCTGAACCACTAGCCAATCTGTGACCCTATTCTTGCTACTTAGACCAACATGCTGGGCTGAGGACAGTGAAGCCTAGGAGACGGAGGATATAGGGTTGTGGGGGGAGCCCATCTGGGTTAGCACCTTATCCAACCACTGCAAGGGACCATGCAGGTGGATCTCAATCCAGCAGGGTGTGCTGGTCACATCCTGGCGGTGGTACTCTGCTCCCCAACCCTGGAACACATGGAAAAGCATATTTTTTATTTATTCTCAAATTTGTTTCTCGTTCAAACTTTATGTAGACTGCCGAGTGTTAATGTGTTCTGCTTGAGTAGATGTTAATATTTTATATTTCAGGATGCATGTTGACGTTGATATTTATACCCAATTTAAATATTATTATTAACAAATAAAAATGACATATATTCAAATATCTGATGTGTTAATGTGATTCTGTTTGTATTGATTTTCAATTACAATATAAAAAGGATATGAAAAACGTTTTTTTAACAGTTTTTTTACCCTGACCATTTATCTATCATAGAGAAAACACAAATGAGCAACTTATTACATTGTGCACCAAAATACGTTAGTTGTTTTCGTGAATTTTTTTATTCAATGTTCACCGAAATAAACATTAAGAAATTCTCAGATTTCTTAAAAAAACATTTTTTTAAAGTCACCCAACTGTAAGAAAAGTCTGTTTTTACTAAATATACTGTAGGAAGGTGAATATTATCATTAGACAGTTAGCGCTTACCTTAACGAAACTCATGCGGATGGTGCACATCTTGGTGAGCTCATAAACGGCCTCGAAGCCGTGGTTGACGGACTGGGCCAGCAGCTCTGCAAACTCCTGGTTGTTGAAAATCTTCAGGCTGCAGCCACTGGGAATCTTACACACAGTCGTGGGATGGAAGCCGTGGTGGTAGTTACAGTTACGACTCTGGACGAAGATACTGCTATCACTCAGACATTCTGCATACACCTCCCCGCCTACATAATACAGATGGACACCTGCGAGGAAGAAGGAGATAATTAAATGTCGTTAAGTCACTTTCATCCGCAAAAACTAAAGCCCCAAAACATCAGTGCTATCGTTAGGGATGGGCATCGAGAACCGGTTCTGTTTTAGAACCGGTTCCCAGTGAACCGATTGTTTGGGATCGTCAGCCAAATTCTTTAACGGTTCTGCTAACGGTCCTCTGTGGCGTTGCGCATGCGCAAACTTTTTTAGTTTCTTCTTCAGACTGCAGCAAACATGGCAACTAGGCAGAAGCGTTCTAAAGTTTGGCTCTATTTCACACGACAAAATGACAACTACGCCACTTGTAACATGTGTAAAAAGTCTATTTCGTCGAAGGGAGGAAATACAACAAAAATGAATAAGCATTTGAACACAGCGTGGAATTAAATGACAGGAATGTCATGTGTTCGATGCAGCAGCTCAGCTAACGCCGGCGCTTCATCTCTTTCTGTCCAAGGTAAACTCCTCAAAAGTGATCACAACCACTCACTGTGTGAAGCAATTTGCCTTTATTGTGTGTAGTCAATCAAGTTATCTTCTGTCCCTTCGTTTGAAGCATACATTTGAGCTCCGGCATTGGTCTCCCATTATTGATCACTTCACGTTTGGATTGAAAGTCCAGTTTTGAGAAATGTTTGATCGTAACGGTGTTAATTATCGGAGGGCGTGTGTTATCAGCGAACGTTCGCGTTATCGTGTTAACCCATTATTAAACTGAGCATATCGATTTTTAATCCATTATTAAATTTAGCATATAGCTACGCTAGCATAACTACAGAATCTTCCACAATTGATGGTTGCACACTTGGTATTTGCCACTGCTAGTTTCATTTTTGGCAGCTCAGTTCATATACCCTTTTAAAAAAAGGAAGGAGCACTGTAATTTCTAGGAACATGTTTAAATTAAACAGAATACATTTTATTTAAGTTATGTAAGTTTTATTTTAAGTTCAAGAGGAATATGTATCAATGTTTTTGGTTATTTAAAAAAATGTAAATGTGTATGTATACATACTGTATATGGTGTGTGCAGCATTCTAGAAAATTATATAAAAGAAAATTAATGTAAATAAACCCGTTTGTGCTCTTTTTTTCACCCCTTGCCCAATAAGAATTGATAAAAGAATCGATAAGGAATCGAATCGATAAGCAGGAATCGATAAGGCATCGGAATCGTTAAAATCGTATCAATTCTCATCCCTAGCCATCGTCTTAAAATCAATACGCTAAAATGTTTACTCAATTTGTTGTTGTTGTTCCTATCGACAACACAAATTGATTTAGTCTCGTCTGCCGACAGTCGGTGCGGTGCAGTCATTGACGGGCTCTCCGTACTGCACCTTTGCCGATGTGCCGCCGGGTGTTCTCAATGGTGGAGTTGCGGTTGACGTTGGAGAGCAGGCCGAGGCAAAATCGGTTGCGGTTGTTGGAGGGATCTGTGAAGCCGTCGACGAGCACGCTGGTGGAGGATGCCTGGAACGCCTCTCCGACCCGATTGTTGAGCTCGTAGTAAACAATTGAGCACCAGTGCTTGGGTTCCTCATAGGCCACGGGCTGCACATCTGCACAGGAAACACATTGACGGGTCAAAGGGGTTTGCCGAGTCCACTGGACACACAGACGCAGACACATTTAATGCACATTTAATGATCATTTGATGCACATTTAAGACTCCTTAGAGCAGACTCCTGTACAGACAAGCTGCCAGGAGCCGCTGATGCAACCTGTAAATCTTACTCATCTACACAATTATGTCTGGCTAATTGTCCCCGATAGCCCGTTAAAAATGATTTAAATAAATATAGAGGAAACGCTGGCTACATTTGTATACATTAACGCTGACCAAAATCAATGCAGATAGATCTTAACGTATGCCCACTGTCTGAGGTCTTGGCCATGCTCCTGAGCCCAGTGCCAGCCGCCTCACCCCACAGAGGCCATGCTCTCTGAGCCAGTGCCAGCCGGCCTCACCCACTCTGAGAGGGAAGAATTAATCATGTTTATCAGAGCACATACTTCTGCTAAACTTCCTGTATCATGGCACTGGCTAGCAGGTGTGTTTTGTCTGTCCCCTACCCAGAACTGGCCTACAATAGAAACCCGCTCCCCTGGTCAGGATGCAGCTTGTGGAAAAGAACCTAAAAGAACTCCCCAAACTCTTTCAGCAAACCTTTCAACAGCTCTTCCTGCTACTGCTGTCACCATGTGTGGGCAGAATTACTGGGCCTTGGATGAATGATGATGAAAAAGTAGAAATGTGTTGTTTGTCAGGTGTGGAAAACTAAGGTTCATACCAGAGTTCTTCCAATGAGTTGCGAGGTCAATTTGATTGCAAACACCTGCAAAGTGTGTTCGTGCAAAAATAGAAAATGTAACTATTAACAAGAAGGATTGGTTTATTACAACTTGGGTCAGTTTCCCTTGTTGTGGCCTTCATTTCTATTGGTTGTATCATCAGAAGAGCAGAAGACAACCTCCTTCTCTCTACAGGAGTCAGTAGCTTCTCACCCTTCACTTAGTCCTTCAGTCAGCGAGAGAAACAGTTCTCAATCAGACATACAGCTGCTAGTTCAATAAGAAAATCAGTCGTGGCAATTGTCGGGAAATTAATTTTAAAAAGCTGCCGTTGTGTCTTACACGTAGAGCATCCTGAGATGAGGACAACAATACAGCATTCAGGATTGCCTTGTAATTGAAACTAAAACGGCAACAAAATGTCTTATCAAAATAATTATGGCGACAGTCCATGAATACGATTTGCTCATATGTAGGCGTATTAACGAATTAATGAATACATATATTGTAGTCCATGACAACATATAGGCATATATAACTGGCTCTGTCTCCGGGACAGCACACACGCATAGCACACCTCTACACACAACAAACAGCGATATCTTTCTGAGAATAACTCATAATAATTATGATTACATCTCCTTATTTTATGGGCTATTTGAGATTTCTGGGGTAATGCATATACATTAATTAATAAAGAACCCAAACAGTGCAAGTGAATTATGATTGGGTCGTTAAGAATCACTCTCTAAATGACACGACTCTGGAAGCCATTGTGCTGTATGGTCTGTTACGTATTCATGAATGCACAGTTCACATGTGTCTCGAGCACAATAAATCCCAAACCACATAGCCGAGAGAGCGGCAATTATTGCACCACATTTCCGATCTAAAATTTGGAGGTAATTAGTGAACCTTATTGGTAACGAGTTTCAAGCCATTACCACCAGCAGAGATGACATAAGCCGGAGCTTTTAAAGACCTCGTAAAACTGCTCAGAGGCCTGGCTTAATTTGCTGAGGTTTTGAGCTTCCCAGGGGCTCGCACCCAGACAGAGCCTCACTGTCAACAAGCAGATCCTTTTCACCAAATGTTCAGGTGTTATCCGACAGGATATGGCATAAAAACTCATCTGAGGTTTTCTTTTCTTGGTTGAACACAAGACAAGACAGAAAAAGAAAAAAATTCCCAGACATCTTTGCACCTGCGAATCAAGGGAAGCAGGTGCAGACAGATCTATGTGGATGATATCACTGTGAACACAAGGACGGGTGTATGTGTGTGTGTGTGTGTGTGTGTCAGATAGCAACTGCCATGGTTACCTGGTCGGTTGTTGCTCTCTATAGGCAAGGTTGGAACCAGGAGGTTGGTGTCCATTGGCTGGGGACAATCCTGAGTTATCTGCTCCTCTGGGGGCATGTAGGCAGGAGGGGGTGTCTCTGCATCAGGAAGGAGACAAAAACAAAGAGCAGTGAAGTGAGTAGTTGTCTGGAAAAGTAAGACAAGTGGAAGAAAAGTGTAAGAAAAGTGTACGAGAATTTCACTGTTGAATCTCACCTGGCATTTGGAATGGACTGTCGGGGTCGGAGCTGGATGGTGACTGAGGGAAGGTGGCGCTGCTGCTGCCACTTCCCGGCGAGTTTGGGTAGCTGTTTACCGGTGAATTGGGGAAAGTGGAGGGCATTGTGTTGGCCTGAGTGAAGGATTCTGGGAAGGTCGCATTCTGCGGCATGTGCGGCTCATTCTGTTGTAGAGGGTTGCGAAAGCGAGGCAGCATTGAATGCTTGGCGTTGAACTCGCTGTTCCGCGGTACCAACACTGGGGGCAGCACTGAAGATGGAGAAAGACATGGGCATGGTTAAAACTGGAAAAGCTTTGATGCACCGGCAGTTCTTTAACCAAAATGTCTTTTACAATGTGTACTCATTTTTTAAGAATCACACTCGACTAATAAGTCAAACCAAACACATGATAGAAAGCTTTAAAGCTCTCATTGAACATTGTTTAACAGGCAATCCATTGAGCACTGATTTAATACGCCTATCAGCTTTTTTCTTTCCCTTCTGATGACAGCTGGGTGCTATAATACCATAAACTGTGAGACAATATCATTTGTCAACTGTCAAATGTTGCCATACGATTTATTAGCCTTTGTAGGCAACATTGTAAATCAAAAGGATGATTGTTTTAAGACAATATACAACTTGTATATCATTAATTATATTTGTTTCCTACGTTTATCTTTGAGTGTCTTCATGTTATTGTTCTGTGATTTGTATGACTTAGCTGCTGGGTTTATTAACTATCGGGTTTAACAAAGAAGACATGTTGTACAGTCACACAAAAGCAAAAGAAATCAAGACAAACTCTATAATTGAATTCCAACATAATACAAATATATAAATACATATTTGCGGCTCTTGCCATGTTTCTACATTCTGAGCGTAGATGTCCCTGCATTTTTTTTTTTATGTCAGCTTCCTGCCTTTTGGTTTTAGCCAGCGGTATTTGGTCCAGACTCTCAGGTTTCTGATCTGAAAGACCATTTGAGGGGGGGGCATTCTTGAGGAATTCATCACTTGGGGTAAATAAATATCCTGGCTGATGTGAGGGCTATTCAGATGCAGTGCATACAAACTACGCTCCACTTGTGTCTATAAATACATGTGCAGATAAATAAAGCTGGTGCTGAAATATTAGCTGCTGTCAGTGTTCCTGCAGGTAGTCCATGTGTGCTGCAGCAGGCCAATGCATCAATGTAGCAGTTTATTTCAAAGGATATATGTGGAGCAGGTGTTTGGTTGAATAGCACGGGGAGATTGACAGGATGTGTGTGTAGGCGGGTGGTGTGAGGGGAGAAGGGGAGGGGGTAATGTGGACAGACAGGTGCTGTGGGGTTTAATCACCTTAACGCTCCTTCTTCCACCCGCTGCTAAAACAAAAAGTGTGCAAGCCAGGCAACAACTCTTTCCTCCCATTGTGTGTGGGTGACTGGCTTCCTGTTCAGGCCAGAAACTGTGCAAGCAGTCGTGTGTGTGTGTATCCTGGTTTTTGTAACGTGCGTGCAAGGGCAGAAGCGTGTGTGTGTGTGACTGTGTGTCTACATGTGAGCATTAATGTAAAAAAGGCCAACAGTACAGATCATGCCCAAAACAAAGCCCTCATTCTCTCTTAGATTAAATTTCCTATCCCACACACATAAAATATGAAGAAGAAGAAAAAACACACACAGACATACACATACTCTTGGCCCTTTACACACTTAGCACTCTGCTCTGCAAACAGCTGTTTCAATCTTATCAGCTGACCCTCATTTGCTGTTTATTTAGTCATTTCTGCTCTACCTTGGCAGTGAGGGGGCTATGGCTTTCGACTATTTTTAATATCTATTCAAGCCTTGTTAGATAAACACAGTTTTATTGGAAAGTCTATTCTGATTTTAGTTAAGTATTTTTATTAGATTTAACTTGAATTGTCTTTTTCTTTCTTTTATCGTATATTATTGGAGTTTGTTTTGTAAATTTAATTCTGGACTTTTTTATATATTTGTAATTGGCTAATGGTAATTTGCTGACTTGTGTGAAGTAACTTGTGTTTAAAGGCCCCATCTTGTAGAAAGAGAAATGTTTTTTATTCATACAGGTTTAGGTACTATATAAAACTTTGAAATGATCAAACCAATCATTCCACATTTTAACTGTGCCTCTAAATGAGCCGTCAGTACGGAAAGCAGCTAAAAAAAAAGTAAGCATATAAACATGTGGGAGGAAAAAAAAAAGAGGTAAAGACATCACTGGAAAGGAAAATTCAATATCTTCAGGTTCAAATAGCTCTAGAAATATTTCTTCAAGATTTTCCCTTTATGAGGAAAAACATTAAAATGGGGATTGTTCCTGAATTACAAGGACACCAGGATGTCCTTGACATTAAAATCTTAGACAGATCATTCTTATTTAAGCAACACAAGGAATGCCATTTCTATAACTGATTATGGTTTAATAATATCTCTGACAATGAGGGTCATCATGTCATGGCTGATTAACTTAATATGGTCAGCATTGGCCCTGATCATAGGATCAGTATATCCCTAAATATCACTCACCTGGACTGTCCACTCGTTTGTAGTGGTAGGGGTTGATACACACGTCCTTCTGTTTGGAGCCAAACGGGAACTCACAGCACTCCAGGGCCTTCAGCTCGTGGTGGGACTGCAGGTCGGGCCAGCGCCACACCCGGCAATAAATGACATGCGGCAGACCTTTCCTATGGGACACCTGCAGCCGTCCATCCAGTGAGCGGGGGATTGTCACACAGTTACTGACCTGACCCGGGCAGCTGAGAGCCCTCTCCAGCTCCTCCATAGCTCCCTTCTTCTTTTTCAGTTTCTTAACCAGAGCATCCACGGCCTTTTCCGCCCATTTCTCTTCCTCGTCTCCCTGCTTCCAGCCCAGCAGCCGTTTGACCGCCGGGCTGGTGAAGGAGAAGAGCGAGGTGACGTTCATGTCGGACGAGCCGCCCTCCTCCCCTCTCCTTTCTGTCCAAAAGAAGTGGGAGCAGCGATAGTGGACAGTCTCGTCTGACAAAAGATAGGATGAAAGGAGTGTGTTTTGGAGTTTCAGATCATCCTCAGCTTCAGCGACGTAAGGTCAGGTCCTCTTGGCAGGCACTTGCTAGAAGAAAAAGAAAGTTAGGTTAGCATCCAAGAGTAACAATAAAAAAAAAAAGATTTCAAACACACTTCTGTAGATCGGTCCTGCTTGCTGTGTCCATTCCCAGACAAAGTTATAGCAACACGTGAACCTCTCCCCCTTTTTGCTTCACAAGCAGCACTGACGTCTCACCAGAAAATAGCTATTACAACCCCTTGACGAGGCGATGTTGTCATCATTAAAGCCACCATGGCCATGTCTGTCGTGGCTTCTGGGAAACTGGCAGAGGAGTCACGGCAGACAGCCTTTAGTGAACGTCTGCCCCAACCAGGCATTCTCCAGATAGCTTCCCTTCCATACGGCTTGTCACATTACCACCACTCACTAATGTCATGTCCAGTAAACGACTTCACATGTATATTCTTTCACTTTTTAAATCTGCCACCCTGACCATTTCTTCATCATGTATTTCATATTGTCAGCTAAATAGCAGCTCAAATTCATTGGCCCGATACATTTTCAGTAAATAGTGAAACATTTCCAGTACAAAACACTGAATAAGGGACATATTTGTTTAGCTTTAGCTGTAAATTATAATTGTGTTAATTATCAATTCATCAATTTTCAGTAGAATTACTCAAATAATTTAGTCTATCGACCGTTGGGACCATATTTAATTCAGGTCAGCTTATATGATTCACATATGCCGCAACAGGAAATAAACGAGGAACATTTGGACTTTATAATGATCTATAATATGTAATATGTGAAATGCTCCTCACAAATTTCAGGGCCAGATTTACACTGATTTAGCGTAAAAGAGACAAAGGCAGCAAATCCTCCCATTTGAAAAGCTAGATTGATTGTGATAAATCTGACTAGTTACATTTATAACAATAAATGAATCATTTAATTGTGTTAGATAGATAGATAGATATATACTTTATTAATCCCCAAGGGGAAATTTGTCGTGACAGTAGCAACACACAAGAATAAAAACAAAACACAAAATATAAGAAACAGGGATGAAAGATATAGAAGTATACAAGTAAAATACAAAACAAAAATATAGCACTAATGTGAAGACCTAATTTAGAACAGTTTTTCTAAGGAGAGTTTGAAAAGAATCCCAATTTGAATACCTCAATTTGATGTCTTCAAATTGCTTATTCCTGCAACCAACAGTCACAGATCCAAAGACATTCAGGCTACTATCATAAAAGGAAAAACAGCTAATTTTAAATGTGAGACTTTGAAACCAGGTTCTTTTTGCTTTTGTACTTTAAAATGTACCTTAAACAAACAATTATGAAAGTTGTTGCAAACAATTGTAGAAACTTATGAATTAATAGATTCAAACTAAATCATAAATATATAATTATTGCAATATATAACTTAATACACAGAGATGGAGGAATGTCTCCATATTGCTTAGCCCATAGTTTTACTTGATATATGGAAAACATTTTCAATCCTCTATGTTGCTCTCTAATAAATGCATGAGAAAAACGGTTGGCCAGACAACTCTGCATATATGTGGAATTTCAAAAGGTCTTTCCGATGGAGTCTTTCAATCAGCCGCTGGCTGAGGCAAATGTTCTATAAAGCGTCAACACCACCAACTAAAAACACTGGCTTTGAGCAGGAATCTGGAAATGTGCAGGACAATAAAAAGAAAGTGCTGAATAAATGTGCCTATTTACTCAGGTCCCGGAGGAGCAATTCAGAAGCCAGCATGTACACACATTGTAACTTTTAAAGGGGAAAACAAAAAGCACATTGAGCTCTTCTAGTTCCACCTTCTTTTCAGTTTGTTTTTATGCAATTAAGAAAGAAATAAACATAGTTATGGTTCAGGTTTGGCTTTGCACAGCTGATCAGATGCTATCCTAGAATCAAATAAACAGCTTTTCAGAAATCCACCACCTTTTATCCACACTGACTCATGGGTCGCTCGCTGATTGTAAAGTCTGATGTAGATTGTATTTCCTACTAGCCGGAACAAATACATCATCAAGACTACTCTGTAGTTATTCTTGGCCCTTCAGATTATGGGATGAATGGTGATTTCTATCTTTGTCAGCTCCTGCATGTCTAAGCTACATCACACTGACAAACAGGCAGGGAAGTTTGATGAGAACAGGTGCTGTTTACAACGTGTGTGTATGTGTCTGTGTGTAGTGTGTGGTGTGGGGCCACTGGACTCTTACTACTGCTAGCCACGGTGACGAGAAACCAGCACGTTGCACCTACACTTAGCTTAACCACCCGAATCACATTGAGTGAACTCAACACTGGTATCACTTGTGCCTCAAGATCACACTATGATATCTTAAACTACTCCTACATAAGGTAACTAATCTCCAATATCACAGAGATGGGAAACAGGCTGTGTCGTTATGTCTTCATCTGTCATCGCCTGCACAGCAGCGACATCACTTCCTCTTGCTGAGAGCTGCAGGTTTTTCCACAGGTGCAGGGTGGGAGAGAAAAAGGCGGTTTCCTTAACTGGCCACCTCTGACCATTAACTTCCTTTCTCGCTCTCTCTCTCTCTCACCAGTTTACTTCTAAAATCGGAGTAGGATGGGTCAGAAATGCCATGGGTGTGGCCTCTGTTCCTGCCTGTTCAGGGGTGACTGTAAAACAAAAAACACTTTTTCTTCCCTTTAAATTATATATTATTACCGTTCTTCCAATCTATAATAGTAGACTTGCGTTATTGAAGAACATTTTATTTCAAAGCCGCAAAATTGGGAATGATTGTGTTTCCTCAACAGTAACTTTACACGACATCAGGCTTCAGCTGTGCTCCACGCCTGGCTTTCCTCTTCCTGTGTGACGAGGGACCTACGTTTGATCATTTGTGTGCTTTCATGCTGTCTACACCTCACTGAGATCCAAAGTCAATGCAAACCAGGCCACCTTAAGCATGTGGTCATGCTGCTCGGTTCCCATTGCGAGCAAGATCCGATCTCGAAGCTTAAAGACTTGGCTTCTATTGCATCCAGGCATGATCTGATGACAAAAGTTGCATTGAAAAGACAAGTGTCAGCACGACCTGACCTGACAAAAGACATACCAGAGCGCAACTACAATATTTCCTTGGACCACCATTCAGATATGTAAGGAGTCTGTTGATCCCCTTCCAGTAAGTCACAAAGCTGCGTTGATGGTCTCTCAGTAACAGCCAGTGCTCTTTGTTCAGGAGTCAGGACTGGCTGCAGAAAGACAACCTTTAATCCATTTCAGATAGAAAATTCCAGAACGTTCTGTACTGTAACATCTTGAGCAGGTTTCGTAGCGTTTTGTTGTCATTCTCCTGCAGACGGAGAGCATATCTCTATATATATATGACTTCTGGCCTGACGCGTGCTTATTTAAATGGTCTGATAAGGCGGCCACTTCTGGTTCGACTGAGTTGCATTCTCTCTACTGACCAGCAGGGGGAGACTTTTCCAGGTGGAAAAATAAGCCTCACTTCTCATTTTATGTATTCGCTCAGTAAATGTTGTAAACATGAGTTTATGCTCTCAATCGATAGTTTCAAGTCTTCTTAAATAAGGCATTATGTTCATTTAGGGAGTATGGTGTCATTTAGAGTCAAATAGACAATAAAGTGGAGTTTGCTTTAGGGCGGGCTTCCTGTGATTGACAGGTCAGAGCCGTATACTGCGTCTCTATGTCACTTCTCTGAAAATATGTTAACTTCTGTTTATTGATTTTGACAAAAGCAACATGGCGATGGCCAAATTGACGAACTCAAGGCTTCATAACGGCAGGCCAAAAATCAATGGGTGACATCACAATGACTAAGTCCACTTCTTAAGCCCGTGTGACTGGCCCAGTTATGTCAACAAAGAGAAGAACGTTTTAGCCAGGGGTTTACAATTAAAATTCAATTAATTCCAGTTCAAGATAATTTTCACATGCAAAGGTTCGAAACATCCCAAACATGTCTAATTTGCATTTTGATTTGGTCCCACATATATTGAAGTAGACTGATGGTTTTATCAACATACTGTATGTATTTAGTCAACAACTAACTGTAAAATGAAATAAAGAAAGTTGAATTGAATAATATCTTAACAATATGTATGGTCTGTTCTGTCCAAACTCAAAACATTTCTAAATGTGCTTTTCTCATTTCGAGTAAAATAAGGGCTGAATTCAAACATAAAATACAGAACAGACCGCTTTTGACAATTTGCATCTAAAATTAAAGTACTTAATTTAAAAAAAGATGAATTTAACTGAGTTGCCCTACTTATATTAATTTAATTCAGGTGTGAAGGGATGTCAACAAAAAAATATATCATCTTCTCATCTAAAAAGAGAAAATTGTGTTATTGAAACCACCTGTTTCAGCTCTATTCTCCTCTCCGTTAACATCCTTGTTGGGAAGTGAATTAATTTATGAGGATTCTGATTGGATTTGGCTCCTATTTTGTTTATTTTCTGTGCCGGCATTTCAGATTTAAGTGGGTACATTTGCTCAAAAGAGTTGTCCATATTCGGCACAGTCTCTGAACATAGGAGACACACTGGTTTTGGACTGCGCGTGGGAAGAATGGACATAAAAGAGGTTGTACATTCTTGGTTAATGACTCTGGATTCACTGTCCACTTTTCTCGTTTTTGAGCCCGCCATGTGAAATAACTTCTCTGAATCAAGTACTTCTCCGACTATTTGGTCTCTCGCTCCACTCTGTCTCTCCTGTGTTTGTGCGTGTGTGTGTGTGTGTGTGTGTGTGTGTGTGTGTGTGTTTGTGTGTCCATCCCACTACTGTCAGTGCTTATCGAAATACACATATTTGATTGGCTGAGCAGAGTCACGTGAAATGATTTACAACACATGCAATTGGTCTGTGTTTCCCAGACCGCTGAACAAGTCCTGCAAAGTCTAGAAAAGCTGCGCCAGTTTAAATAAAAGCGCACCTTCAAAATGTAATAGTTCTCAATTATCCATCGGTTATAGGTCCAGATACAACGCCGTCTGGGTCCGGACCAGGTCTGCAGTCTGCCTGTTAGTGACCCATGCTTTATAGTCGGTTGTGTCTTCAATCAAGTAGTTCAATTGTTCTTCAATATAGCATAATGAGGGTGTGCTTTAGGGTGTGGCTATCTTGTGATTGGCCGGTTACGACCACCGCGTTGTCGATGTGAGAGTTATCTGTATTTACCTCTTGCAACGTAAACCCTTTCACAGTGTGTTTTTCAGTTCCTTAGAGTTAAACTAAAAAAGTATTTCCAGCTTTCGGTTGTACTTTGTTCCACACACTCATGTCACTCTTGCTTGCCAAGAAGACAACAGACAAAAATCTAAATGGCGACAGCCAAAATGACGTTTTCTAAGGTTCGAAACGTCAGTACCCAAACCAATGAGTGACTTTACGGTGACTATGTCCATTCCTTACAATCTATGGCACTGGCAAAGGCAGAGGAAATCCCTTTTTGTAATCACACCTCCAAAGAGCTGATTGGTTTTTTTCCAACTCAAGTTAGTAAAAACACTGGACCTGAAATTGTGAAATATGCTCAGCTATTTAGATTCCTACAAACAATTCTCTTTAGGTCTGTCACCTTTCCTGATATCCAGAGACAACACGTTCGTATTTAAAATGCTTGTTTTGTCCAACAAACAACCTCAAACACATTGACAATAAAACAAAACAGAAAAGCGGCAATGTGTGGGTGATTGACAATTTACACAATCAACTGATGTTCATTCATTGTAGATTCATTTTCTGCAGATCGATTTCCCAACATCTATTCCTTGCGTCAAATATCTACATGGAGTCATCAACCTTTGAGCCTCATCGCTAATGTCTCACACAGTCAATGAAGAGTCACAAAGATGCCGGCATCGGCCTCGGCAGCTGCTCTCCTCACTAAAAGCTAAAACACAAACCATAATTTACACAACAGCTCCATAAAAAACACTCCGAAGCCGGGCAATGCTCTCTCGCTATTGTGTTAGTGGTAGCTTGTTATGGCCATCAGTTAGCCTACCGGACAGAAACTGAGTGCTAATGGGAGCACAGAATGGGATCATGCGACACTGGCAGGCGGAGGCTTTGACCCACCTGGTGTGAGCTATTAGCCACTACACTAGACCCATGGCTCATTTTGCACCGCTCCAGTGTGTGTTAATCAATTTAGGCCTGGGCTGTGTAGGATGAGGAGGCAGTAATGATGCTCTCTGGACCCTCCCGAGGGACGGAGCATTATAAAGAAGCTACATTATTTATCAGCAGGGTCCTGGATGGGGCCTCCATTAGCCCACGCTCAAATGGAGTCACTGGCTATAAACAGACAGAGGAGTACAGGAAGAGAGAGAGTGGTAGAGAAAGAGAGAGGGAGATAGAGAGAGAGGGGGGATGCAGAAAGAAAAAGAGAGAAATAAAGTCAGAGTGATGGCAAAGTAAGACAGAGTGATTATTTTGGAGAGCGAGATATGGAAATGACTCGTATATCAGTCTCTTCACCGAGCACTTCTCGATTAAGTGCCTTCAAGGGTCGTTACTAAGCAAAGAGAGACTCTACAAGGATGCTAGATATGCTTATTCAAGAATATAAATCACAGCAATGACTATGAAAGCATCTCCAGAGTAGCAGATGTCCCAAAGTTTAACATACCTTGAGACCAGGCATTAAAAAAAACTGACTTATCAGCTATTTACCCATTTTGGAGCTTTGTAAATTGAATATATTTGGGTATTGGACTGTTAGTCAAATAAAAAAAGCAATTTGAAGACGTCACATCAGGAACTACAAAAATGTGGTCTCTATTATCTGATATTTTATAGAATAAATGATCATTTACAATGAAAAAAAGTGTACATAATTGCCTAAATACAAACATCTGTACAAGACCTGCCGAATAAAAACATTTACAAAATGGAACTAAATCTGGAACTATTTGATCAAATAAATTTCACAGATTTCAAATAGTTTTTTAACAAGATTCCTTAAATTGAGTTTCTTAAAAAACAGACATTTTATGGTTGAACAATACATATGTATAGGCTATCTGCTGAATATGTTGCATTGGCAACACATCTTAATGCAATTTCTTACTCAATATTGGCCAATATATTAGGTAATATATACCACATTTACAATAAACAAGTATTGGCTGGTATATCAGCCCATGCTGAGCACAACTATTACTAAGCTATGTCTTATAGCCAGCTCTAGTAATCCAGATATTTGCAGAAAGAACAGTCGAAGAACAAAGCTTGAAATAACCAGTCAGACATGAGGTGCTGCCCTTTGCGACTAGACATGACCTGGGAGGCTCCTTAAACTCACTTTTCTTCACTAACACCAACACATACATAGCTTGGACCTAGTAAAGATTACACTGGCATTCAAGAGAGAGAAATCCAACCAGTCACTCTTCTTCCGAGCAAGACATGGGAAAATAAATAAAAAATACGAACTAAGACCGAACTGGGATATCAGATTCTTGATGTCCCAGACACACCAGTCCCACACATGACTGCAGACATAACGAGCAAACACATGGGGTTTCATGCAGCTATCTCAACCATGCCTGGCACTCAGTGTTGGGTTAGTGTTGTGTTAGGGTGGACACCTCACCCCGACACATGGCAGGCTATGTTGTCCGAGCCGTACAGACACACAGGAGGGTTTTGACGTTGTTCACTACTGTTGTGACTGACTCTCTGGATACAGGAATGCTGCTAACCTATATTTACACCGTGTCGTTGAGTAGTTTTTCCCTTTGTAATAGAGGATAGATAGATTTATAGATAGATTTAGAGATAGATAGATAGATAGATTTATAGATAGATAGAGAGATAGATAGAGTCAAGTTTGATTTCAGTATACAGAGGCAATTGTAATGTTTGGTTATATTTTGTAATGCAGCTAATACAATTATATTACAATCATATCTGCATTACCATTAACTGAAGAGCCTTTAACTCTAACCCATCATTTCAATGCTTTAAAAACACCATTTGTTTAATTTTCAAATTTAATTTAAAACCGCATACCCGGAAAATGTAGGAACGATAACAAAACAACAATTTGAAGTAAATCATGGACAAGGACAAATTCCTGTCCTCTGGGTAATCTGATATGTCATTTTCAATAATGTCAGGAGATCTAGCCTTAGCTGCTGTATGTCTGTCTCTCTCTCTCTCTTTCTCTCTCTCTCTCTTTCTCTCTCTCTCTCCCTCCTTCCCCCTACCCCCCCCCCTCTCTCACATACACATGTACACAAATTCATAAACATATTGACATGTAAAACCAGAACGTTCTGTGCAGCACACTAGAGCACCAGTTGGATGAACCTCAGCCAAAAGAGAGTTACATTATGAAAACATGTCAAGATGTAACGGTCTGGCACGTGTAATGGTGAAATATACTGCATGTGTACTTCCTTATTCATAACACTGGTTTGCTTACATCAAAGTATGATCACTTAACAAGTGTATGATGCAAAAAGAATACGTATCAAGTCTCAAGTTTACCACCATACCACAATACAGTATAGAGCTGAATGGATAATTGCAAGTAATTTTAAATATTCGTCAAGGACGAATGACATTCCCATACGATTTTAGGATTTGCTACTTATCTTGGTTTCATATTATCGTAAATTGAAAATCTTTGGGTTGGCAATTTGAGGACATTTCATGGGGATTTAGGAAATTGTGGCATTGTTCACAATTTGTTTACATTTCATTGACCATGTAATTCATTAAGTATGACACATCCTATAGCTTCATGAAACCAATAGCCCCATACCATGTGTTCAATTCATGCAGTTTCATCTATATTCCCTGACTGTGTAAAGCTGTAGGCAAACACATTTACTGGGACTTCTACTGCCTTTAAAGAGAATTAACCCAAAATCTGAATTATGTTAGTGTCCAAAAGCAGATATTATACAACATTCCTATATTAAAAAAAGATGTTGTTCCCTGTAATTTACAGTAAGATGGCCTACATTATTGTAAGATTACCACAGTCCATGTAACCCAAACAATTAGCCTACACCATCATGAAAATGCGGCTACTGTTGCAGCTCCAGTCTGATCGTGTGAGTTAAGGGAAGGAAAAAAGGAAAAAGTTTGAAGCTACCAATTGTGACACACTGTTCTTGAGTTGATAACCGCTGGGCTCTATTTCCCTACAAATGGAACCATGCACGCCACAGAAGGTGAAAAGACACATAAAGAAACTTTTCATTTAGCATGTAAAATAAATAAATAATAAAGTTCACAGTACCTTTTCTTCCCTTGCTGTCTCTCTCTCTCTCCCCCTGTGTCTCCTCCTGTGTGCTCTCTCAGGCCGTCTTGGGTCTGCTCCGCCTGGCGTCAGTCAGTCGCGGAGCCCTCTCACCCTCCGCTGAACGCCAGTATCACGCCGCGGAAGCATGCATCCCCGACAATAACAAGACCTACTTTTCACACATCTAACGTCTTCATTCACTTTGTGGAAATGTATTATGTAACCCTGAAACAATGGGGGGGGGGGGGGGGGGGGTTCTCGCTACATACGAAGAGCGTCTCGCTCCTGGAGAGTTTCTTTTTTTCCACATTTCTGAGTTCGTTGTCGCAAAGGTGGTGAAACGTTTGGTGTCTGATGCAATTCAGAGAGAAAGAAAGCAGCAAATGGGAGGACTCTTCTCTTCAGAGGCTCCTAGATCATCCCTGCAAAATATAGGATCGTTGAGTGTTTTGCACTTTCCTGCATGTATTCTCTTGCAGGAGTTTTAACTCTTGTTTTATCTATAGTGAACCCCTGAGCTGCACATCAGTTCCTCTTTTGCTTTATGATAAGCATTATGTGGTCAGGAGATTAAAAGTGTCTAAGAGCACAGGAGCAGACTAACACATGCCCTCATCTCAGTTTCCCACCTCGAGACATTAGTGCACACACAACCAGCACAGTCTTGGTGCAGGCTTTACACTGGTGGGTAGGAAGAGGGATACTTGTGCAATGTCAAGAGGGAAACTTCCAACTGTTGTTCAAGACCATCTCATTAATATTGCATGATAATTGATAATGCATGAGAATAGCCTTCAGGCAGGGGTGCAGAAGCAGAGGACATGAAGTGTCATTTACGTATGTGAGCTAAATTACTCCATACATATAATATGTGCATCAGAAATAATTGTGAGGATTCAAAATAACTTTTGATGTGATCATATTTTTAGTGATCAAGACAGAGCTGAAGAGGTGAATTCCAAGTTTAAAAAAACAACAACTTTACAGTGAAAAAATATAAAATGCTCACTTCTTTTTACATAAAGTTTAAATAAATGACAAGTCGGCCAACAATGTGGCATCTAAGAAAATACTTCCAAGCATACACTATTTGATTGAATATTATAGGAACATTACAGTGGACTATTAATTGTCCAAGCATATCTTAATTAGTTGAAATCATAGAGTCAAACAGACTGTATTTCATCGTTTTGTGGGTTTCATAAATCAAGTTCAGGGCCGCCGCGGTGAGGAGGGACTAGATTATCTTGAAGACAAGGCGGAGGGAAACGTTCAGAGCGGAGGAGGCTTCTGGCGTGTGACGTCACGGCGCTGGCGACAGAATGTCTGAGTGAGGCGGGAGCGAGCTGCACGTGAATAAATCTGAGAAAACAGTGCGAGGAGGGGGAGGGAGGGAGGGGCGGGGACGACGACGATGATGATTATGAGTAGGAATAGAGAGAAGGCTGCCCAAACTTTTGGGAGTTGAAGGGTTCCCTTAGCGCACGCGCGCGGGCACACTCACACAACACACACACACACACACACACACACACACACACACACACACACACACACACACACACACACACACACACACACACACACACACACAAGGCCACGGTAACACCACACACACAGTTGCAGGCCTAATGCTTTTAGGGAAGAGGTTACTGAGTTTACACAGACTCTATCAGGCTTTATGACATTGTATCTCATCATAACTGTGTAATCAGCTGTTGATAGTCCCATAAGACATACTTTTATTTGCACGGCGCCCATCGTATTATGTTACATACATAACATAATCATCAAGTTCGCAGTTCCACAAAATAAACATATTCGATAACCATTCAATTAATCTTGTAATGGATACAGTTTTTACATTGTAGTAATGTTAACTCTACTACAAGACAGTTAAACCCAGGGTCACCAACATGTGTTATGTGTATTTTGTTTAAATTTGTTTTTAATATATTATACATTTGATCGATAAGATCGGGCTGTTTCAAAGCTCTAACTGTCACTAATAAAGTGTTGCGGGTATCCTTTATTATTTATTGGAATTAGCCCATAACATAACCATCAGTTATAGTCATACGTAATTTAGGAATCATTGCAAGAGGCATAAATACAATCTCACAGATGCACAAAAGACTTGTAATTACTTGGCTTGGCAAATTGAATTACTTTAAATGTCAGTAATGTCTCTCTATGCAGCATAAAGCAACCACAATGCAAATATTTGCATTTTTAAAGTTGCTAACATGAAGCAAATGATATTTTATTATATATTATTATAGTTGCTGGAATCCCGATTTTACAAGCACAAACACAGAAAATCAATTACCGTTGCATATATACTTTACTTATGTACTTGTGTTTGTTGTATCAGTGGAAAGGACACGATAAACAATCACAAAGAGAGACCTTCTCCCTCGCAGCAGTAATGGTTATGTCAGCTGCCACTGTAATGTGTTTATATCCCACTTATTATTCACACGCAATACTGAATATTACTAGAAGAGGAAAACAAAACGTGTTTTTCATACATATAATGAACACGGAGATGGTGCCGTGATCTCCCATCCTTAGACTGGGCTTACACTGTAGCGGTAAGCACTGAATGTGGAGGCAATTGAGATGACAGTCCCCATTGTTGAGCCATCACACAGCAGGACATCAACCACTGATGGAGAAGAGAAAAGGCCGACCGAGGGGTCAGCCTCCTTCCCATCTCAAGTTGTGGTACGTGTCACCCTTACGTAACCTATAGCTGAAAGAGCACCCCGAGAATCTAAACTATGGCAAGACATGGGGAGGAGATATAATGACTCTCTGGCTGTGAGATAAGTTCATCGCAACCAAATGATTTCCACATTAAACAACACGTTGCAGGAGTGAGACAGACATCAAGCTGTCTTCAAACTGAATGGTGACATGAAGCTCTGCCCACCTCATGTATGGAAAACCTCCGGCTCCGCTGGCCAACATCCACATCTGGCAATGTTCACGGGGTTCAAACAAGCAAAAGATCCAATTTAATGACAACAAAATCGCAGCAGATTTTGAGAGTTAACACTGACTAAATTGGGATTTGTCAATCCATAAATTGTGAAGACAAATGATGTAAAATGCCAAACCTCAGAGGATTTGAGGTCGCTTTCTCACCTGAGGTTCGCTTCATTTGATCAGAAACAAGAAAAAAACCAGTTTTCTTTAAATTCTGTTGTCACTGATCGGACCAACTTTTTACAAACAAAAGCGGAGCTGTACACACAACTGTCCAACAAATGAGTCAGTTCATGCAAATGAATGTGTACAGTTCTTTGTTTTGCTTGTACAACGCCTGAATGAACAAGAACCGGACCAGAACTAAAAATGCAACAAAGTGTATTTTTTTCCCACTTCCAAACTGGTCTGAAAGTACCATAATAATATAAAAGACTATAAACCACAGATTCAATCCATTTGGGGTTAAAGTCTACTCAGCCATGGATGGATCATAATAAATGTAACATTGCTATCTCTGTGGTTTATAGCAAAAGACTAATCAGCGTCTAATGGCCCATCATTTTCCTTTTAAATGATTATCCTAATGCAAAAACCTTTTCTTTCATTTAGAAAGTTCAAAATCACCAATCCCACATTTGCCTCAGAGGGTAATACTGTCTGTATAAGACTAGGCATCTTGTATTCAAAGACTTTTGATTCAGATTGGGATCCACACACAAAATAGGACAACATGAACAGAAAAAAGAGCAAAACCTCAGCAAACCTGTAGCTGTCTTACATTCAAAGATGAAAGAAGTAGCAGCGGTACAATTTCATTTGAAGAGATAAAGTGATGATGATATAGTACAAACGTAAATATAAAAAAAAGTTATCTCTTAACTGTTGTGCTATTAGAGGGATGCACCAATAACATTTTTTTTCAGACCAAGTAAAAGTATAAGCACTTACATTTTACTAGTACATTACAGTTCTAACTATAACTTCAACTGACAGATGTTCCTCATTTTCTGACTAACAAATTAATATTCAACATGATGCTGTTTTAACATTCAACAGTGTGTTTTCCTGACACAAACTTTACAGTTGGGATGATGATATTGACCGAGCTGTCAGTAAAAAAAACTAATTTCTATTTAAATGCCGGGCTAAATGCCTGAAACCCTGTCTTATTGTGCCAGGCAGACGTACTGCTGCCGACCTCACAGCTCAACACATCGATGCAGTGGAGACTCAGCTCAGCCGATGAACATTGATGGATCCAACCCGTTCTGCATCGGGTCTTCGCTGCACTAGAGCTGCTTGTTTCAGGCTCAACAGACAATAGATAAATGTCATGTTGCCAAAGTCGTAAATGGGCGAAGTTGTAACGGAGAAGTTGCAAGTACAAGTAAGAGTACATGCGCACAACAACAGACCGGATACTCAATGACAGTATTGGTGCATCTCTCGTGATGTTTATGTTTGCAAGACAAGTGCCATGTTGTCCCATTATCTTCGAGAGAAGGCAGACATCTCTATGGCAGATATCTCCAAAACTCTCACCAAAACAATCTAGAATGAGTAACAGCACTAAAGATCAAATGCACTATATATATTTTAGATTTTTGGAGCGGACTGCCCCTTTAAAAAGAAAAGTCATCCTTAAAATGTATGTCGAGTGTATATTTCTTTGGGTGGACATTTGTAAGCACACACGGCACAGCAGCAAGGAGTCATACCTCACACCTACTAGAACAACTTTTATTATTTCGTTACACATTCTGTTACCAAAGCTCAGGAATAACATGCCATGCACACATTTAAGTTCTCATCCTGTCAGCTCAATATTTCTTTGGCAGTTAATCCAGTCACAACATGTACAATACAGGACAACAAGGAGATCAACGAGATATCTCTCTTAAAAAGAATAAAATATACTTCTCTGCTCCCTCAATCAAAAACAGCACAAGCGCTGCAAGGTCAACATGTCGCCTGTAAAACTTGTAGACAGGACACTAACTTTTGAAGCACTTAGTTGTCGGCTGCATTAGGTCAGGGTTCACGAAAAAGCAAGAGCCATTTAGAAACTTTGGTGCGCTGCCTGTCTCTGACCAGACGGAGGAAGAGTGGACTCACGGGTTAGGATTGATTACAAGTTCAACATTAACTCCATCGACTCCCATGAATTAACACGGGGTTGAAATGCTTTATGATGACTGACACAAGTGTTGAGATGACACTCCTTTACACATGCAATTCATTTCTGCCATCCGAGGGCTGTTGGCGGCCTCGGCCACATTTTCTGCAGCGCCTGCATGGCAGCGGCGCATCAGGCCAGCTCACATTTCAAACGGCTGGCTCATTTGGCGCGGCTTTCTGCAAGTCCTTCTCGAAATAATGTCCGAGGTGGTAATATTTGAACGCTGTCTCCAGGGGCTCTCGGGTTTACCTCTTCTACCTCCATTGCACAGAGACAGAGGATGCACCAATCAGAGGGGGACACTATACCTTCAGTCCTATGAGCTCGCCACGTTGTCGTTTTATGGTCGAGATATGTTCATCTACACGCGGTGAGTTGCATGATGGGCAGACGGGAGCCGTATCTTAATTTCATGGTCTCTCGAACACACTCGATTGTTCGTTCTCACAGGTCTTTTAAAGGTTTGATCACTGGTCCCCTGACTAGACAATGCTGTGTTTCCAATCTAATCCCACTGTGTAAAATGACACTCCCTCGACGACTGTTTCTGCAACCCCCTCACACATGCACACACACACACACACACACACACACTATCCCGTCCACCCCCGGCAAAGAGATTCCATGGGATCAGTATGGAGGGTGGTCCGCCCTGGTTTATTGAGTGGATGTGTTGGAGTCTTGGGGAGGGGAGGCATCTGATGGCAGCTGTCACAGTCACTCGTTAGATGGGACATTTAACCATAGATAGCACAGCTGTCAGTCAAAGCAGTCGCGGCACATTTTGCTCAACGGGGTGGTGACGCGATGAACTTCAATCAACGCTTGTGGACACATGCTTGTGGGCACCTGTAGGTTGGCCAGCTGTCCCTCACTATACAGATACTGTATGCACTCCCGGGAGCATTTCTTCTCTAAGGACGTGTCTTTTTGCCCCAATAATACATATTGCATATGGCACCGTTACCTGTGTTTGTATGAAATGCAAAGATATGCGAGTCAAGTGAAGTTTGAGACTCTAAATTGCCCGAAGGTGTTCTGCTTTAGACCGGCAAAGTGTTGGTATCCAATCAAAGGCGTTTCCCTATGATTAATGAATTTGTACTTGACATGTTATACTGTACCTTTGAAGATCCTTCTGACCTCAGCTGCTGAGCAAAGGCTTGCTGAAACCTGCAAGACAAGTCACATTTTTTGTCAGTTTTGACTTTCTGAGACAGTAAAAAGAGACGGTACAGACTTCAGAGGATTTGGCAACACTTTTCTTAATCATGGTAAAGCTAATAAAGTACATTTTAAAGTTGAAATCAAATCGAGTACGATGGCAGGCAACGAAAGTTGCCAAAGTTAGTTTCCAGTTTTGACTTTGAAAGGCCGGTGTGTATTATTCGCAGAAATGGAATATAATATTCATGTTTTCATTAGTGAATTAATAAATTAGTGTTTTAATGAATTAATATTACCTGAAACTCACATAGAAAGCGGGTCCTCTTCACAGATTTCATCATGTTGCAGTTAAAATAGTGTTCTTACGGTAAGGTTGGTCTCTCAACGAAGTGAACGGCATGATCACAGTTTTGTATTCAGTTCCTTTATACTTACTTGCTTTCTTGCTAAAAGAGATTTATAAGAGAAGATTGACACCCCTCTCATTTGTGTACTGTATATAAGGCTACAGCCGGCAGGTGCTTATTAGCTTAGCATCAAGACAATCTAAAAGGTGGCAAAAAACATCTACTAGTCCCTTTGAAGCTTATATAACACGTCATATCTCTGTTTTTCTGGACAAAAAAAACCTAAGTATAAAAACGTCATGTTATGGTTCTAGGGAGGCTTATGTGCCAGAATATGTTATCATTCAGGAAGATACCATTCCCGACCAAGAGACAGACCTAACGCTGCATAAAAGGTTACATTTGTTAGCTGATGCATCACTGAAGAATGTCAGGGTCACAGTTTCAAGTAGTTAATTCAGTATTTTGCTGGATCTTCTTGCCAAAGGTATTTCCATGTTGTCTAGAACAAATATGAAACATTTAACGGGCAAATGGTGTATCACGCTGCATAAATGAGTCCAGTTCAGTTTACAAGGAGAAGCGCAAACCTTGAGCTAATCTTCTTATTTGTGACCTATTTCAAGAAACCAATCACAGCTCCAGTAGATGAGGACTGATTGCAAATATTTTCCCCGAGATCCCGCAAGAAACCTCTGTGCAGTGTAATGTCTTGCGTCAGATCAAACGTGCATCCTGCTAACCAGATCATCGAGCAGATGCTCCCTCTGCTCAACCAGGCTGAGGTCATACCTCGGGAGAGAAGGGGGTCTGTACATCTGCAGCTGGCTGGGGCATTGTAAGCGATAGCCATCATGACATCACCTCTTCCTGGTTTGGCCTCCAAAGACAGATCTGCAGGGCAAAAATAGACCGCTCATCAAACAAAGCTGATGACTGATTGCATGCAGCAAAAAATGATTACGCGAGTGGATAAACCACGAGGACATGAAGGTCAAATGTCACGGAGAGGAGCTGTAAATGTATAACAAGATTCTATATAACTCTGTTAAATTGATTTAATGCCAATATTAAAGATATTTCTATCAAATGTGGGTCACATTATTTAATTGTCTATGTGGGGCTGATGAATTGTTATAGGTTCCTGGACAGAGGTTCTGGATATATATTGTGTTACATGTGTAAGGTTTCTTGTTCACCCTATTATGTGTCCTTTGAATCTTTCCAGCAGAATGTCATTTAAACTAGCAGCATGGCTCAATGGCAGTCTGAAGGAAATCAACAACTCTTAGATGGATTACCATGGAATGATTTGCAGATATTTGTGATTCCCAGAGGATGAATTGTTGCAACTAGGGCAATCACTTTCTTTTTTTAATCTATCTAGTTCCATCACCATTGGTCAACATTTTTAATTTGTCTAAAATGTTGCTTGTGTGGCATCCTAACGCGCTAAACTAAGATGGTGTACATTATACCAGCTAAACAATTAGCATTGTCATGATCTGCATGTTTCCATGCCGACCTTAGTAGCAATTAGCTCAAAGCACCACTGTGGCCTTCGAGTACAGCTACACAGCCACTAACATGTTAAGAGTCTAATTTACTGTGATGTATTCTGTACGCCTTTACAGAAGCTGAGTGTTGTTGAGTGTTTCTTGGTTGTAAGTGTTCTCCTCTGCACCCTTTTAAATTGTTTGCATGCTCAATTGAATGTGTATTTGTTTCAATATTTAGAGATTTTCAATAAACACGTGTCCCAAGAAGAAGAACGATTAGGAGACTCTCCCGGCCATTTGCAGAAAAGAGATAAGGAAAATGTTTTAGAAAATAGCACTAACACACACATGCATAACAATAGGGCTCTACGTTTATCTAAGTCAATGGGTGGTGAGCTGGCATTTTCTCTGCTTCCGTATCATGACACCATATGAAATGAATGTTGTCTCGGCATTGCTAATGTGTGTGCAAACCATTAGCTACAAACGTAACGTGATTCTGAGTCAATGCTGACTTGAACCCATGACAACAGCGGGTCAGATAGCCGTAAATGAAGGAAACAACACACATTGCCAACCTGGGAATTCCCTCCTCACACCGAGAACTCAGGGACAGAACATGTACCCAGACACTGTGGTGATGTCACCAATCTCTAATTGATCCCTGTGGTTATAGCTGTCATGTGACCAGGACAGAAGTGATTAGCAGGGACAGGAGGGGGCTCATGTGTTTTATGGGGACTTGAACAGAATCAGACATTTCCAGAACGAGCTCGCTTAACTGCCCGGCCTTATTAGATAATCCTCCATCTAAACTCCCATTCACTTCATTCCTGAGTAAACCAACCGAGGCTTTGCTCATGTGTGAGCGTAGTGTCATGTGTTGCTTTCAGTCAGATAAGTGCACCACCCCTCTCCTAACCCCCCTGCACCCTCAGTTTAAAGACTTGGCCCTTGGGGTGGGGGCCCATCGATCATGACCGTTTACAACAGTCCTTCCTCTCAGGACATCAGTCCACCTTCCTTTGACCTGCTCTTTATTACTTCTGAGGATTCCATTTTGTTCCTCTTTGTCAGGTGTGCAGGATGCCAAATGCTATTTCCCTCTCCTCCCAATAAAATAAAAAATAATGTTAGTACCAGAAGAAGTTACCTCAGTACCAGTTACAATTTTAACCCAGACCCCATCATAATACACACAAATATGCATTGCATTTGGATAAAAGCCATGTTTAACACTGATGTAAGTATAGAAAATACATTTTCCCAAACCAGCTATCGAGAGCTGCATTCATGTTCTACAAATATAATTTGAAAGACAGCTCTGTAAGTAAATTGCATTGCATCTAAAAAATTCTTGATCAAGCATCAAAATACACAGGAAGTGCAAATTTATCTCCAGTTAATCGAAAAGTTTTAGATTCATGATATTTGTGAAAATGATGCTTTTATTTCTCATAATATTTTATTACCATACAATACAATATTCTTATTAATACACACACAATCCTTAAAAGGGATGATTATTCTTCCACATTATGATATATATGATACAATTAATAAGCAATAAAACATAGATATAAAATACAAATAATCATAACTAAAGGTTTTATTTGAATAACTTTTTAAGTAAACTAAATTGTTACAATTGTGTTTATATAAACGGGTGCACATAACTTTTTCAGTGAGTTACTCAGGTGAGTACCGGGAGATGGTGTTTGGTACTCACTCCATATGTAGCGTCAGCTTTTGTGACGTCCACGATGTGCGCGCACACGCCGACATCGGAGCTCTGCGGCGCGCGAGACGGAGAGCCGAGAAGAGTTAACGCGACACGTAAAGACAGAAATGACATGCTGCTGTAGAGACGATCAATATCAGATCGGTCAAGTACGCAAAGGCGCGAAGTAACACAAGTGGCATTACGCATTGTTGATTATTTTCGCGCATGCGTACCTGCGTACCAGTTATGTGCACCCCTGTATATAAATCCAAAAATATGTGGATAGATCTAGCTACTGGTACAGAAGCACAGCCAACTATTAAGTAGATACTGAGCACCATCTAGTGGCAAAAAGTGGTCAGTGAACCGTTTTTCCAGATTTTGGGCTGCAGTTTATTGAAGACCATGACCAGTGTTGGGAGTAACGCGTTACAAAGTAACGCGTTACTGTAATTCCACTACTTTTAGCGGTAACGAGAGTGTAACGAAGTATTTTTTTAAATCAACTAACGCAGTTACAGTTACTGAAATTTAAATGAGTTCGTTACTCGCGTTACTCTCTTTTGTGAAAAATGAACACTTGCAGACAAGAAGACAAGCTAGGCTACTTTAGCTGCTTCTGATCTGACATCGCAGGACCTTGGTGGCGCAATGATATTGTAACGTCTCGGACGTTATGGACTGATGACACGGAGACGGGACGACATTATTATTCCTCCCTTTATTGGGCATTCACCAACACAGACAGCGTGCTCCTCTCAGCTCAGCAGCGCGAACATCAACAACAACGGTTCCCGTCAACCACCCGTAACTTCCGTTTTCCGACAGGTTAACCCCGCCTCCCCTCTACTCCGCCAATCACAGGCACGCCTCTCCTCTACTCCGCCAATCACAGGCACGCCCCCTCGACCAGCACGCACGGTGCCACACTGTGATTGACAGCCACTTCCAGTGTTGCCAGGTCCGCGGTTTTTGCCGCTGGTTGAATTTTGTGTCCGCTGGTCCGGGTAGACCTATTTTGCATGCAAATTACATGAATATCTTTAAATAAAAATCCATATTTTAAATGAAATAATTTATTTATACCCAAATCCTACCAAACTGACTCCAGATCAGCACGTACACGCCTCACTAGCACCCCCCCCTCAATTATATGCAGCACCTCAAGGCACCTTTGTTTTCTCTTTTAATTAGTGTTAATACTGTAGGCCAATCACTTTTATTTCATTGGGCCTAATGTGGTAAAAAAAAAACACTGTTAAATCACTGAGACTGTTATTTTGTATTAAGTTAACTAAAAAAGGGACTTTTGTACTCCTGCTTGATTTGAAGGCCTGTTGCCCTGTTGATTGCAATAAATAGGTCTACAACATATGTTTATTGTGTTTGACTGTTCATGACATTAAAAAAGCAGACATAAAAGTAAATTAAAAGTTACTTTCCCTAGTAACTAATTACTTTGGATATACAGTAACTAGTAAAGTAATTCAATTACTTTTAAAAGAAGTAACTAGTAACTATAACTAATTACTAATTTTCAGTAACTTGCCCAACACTGACCATGACACATACTATTTCCACTGCTAAGAAATTAAAATGTCCTCACTTAACCATTAAACCGAATTAAACAACTTTAAGAAATGACCCTTTATTTTTTGTTAATCTATAATTTGATATTCTCTTTTTGAGAGTGAGAACATGGTGTTTATTCTCAGAGATATCTCAGATTGTTCATATTGTTGTAGCACTAGTTGATTAAGATATTAGACAGGATGGATCGAGCATGAAACTCTGTTTATTGGATCTAGAGAAAAAAATGGGGAAGCTATAATTACTTTGCACAAGGGTAACCAGACAGTATAACAATAAGTGGATAAAATACGCTTTTTCACATTTCCCACGCTGTTGAACACATCCTGTTTTTAATACTGCGCAGTTCCCTGTATTTTGTTCTCTACAATGTTCATGTTTGTAATCCTCCGAGAAAGATGCTTGAGACCCTAAAAGTCTGGCGACAGGCCTCACACCCCTCCGAATAACACACACCGGAAAAAAGGCGTTTTCTCTGGCGAGCAAGGAGTTATCCATATTTTTCTTGGAGAACCACTTCACGTTACAGTTTTTCTCCATTGCTTTGGCTCAATTCTTGAAACAGAAATGACATTCTCAAAACAACTCATGCAAACCTCCAAACCACTGGGCACTTGTTCACAACAGATTTGAATTTCTCATTCCTTTAATCAAATTTAAATTGTTTTAGAAACTCCTTGCAAATGACAAGTACAATTGCCTACAGCTTGCACACATTTCAAATGATTTAGCACATGTGTGCAAACGGTTAGGTACAATTGCCTTCAGTTAGCCCAATTACCAATTGAATACATCTTGCTGGTCTAAACCGACTGTTGCTTCTCAGTCAAGTCGTTGTTCTCTGCAAAACATCTTGGCATAATTTCCTTGTGTACATCATCACCTGCACAATAGTTCACTCCACTGTCAAAATCGTTCAGGCACATAATATGGATCTCTTGGATCATCGGCTTCATTTTCAGGTTCAACTAGAACTTTACTAATCAAGGGGGATTTTCTCACATCCGATCACCAATCACACAGTCATTTTAGTTAGCTGACAGGTGCTATCCAGGAGTATAAATGCTTCCATCAAATATCTAGGGCTTGACAAAGTTCAGTACAGTTTACAGTATGAACATGGAAGCACCTGGCCAGGTAAACGAACAAGGGCAACTGCCTGTTCGAGGAAGAAGAAGAGGAAGAGGAGCAAGGGTGCATGGTGGTGTATGAGCATCGGGCTCTAAACCAGAGGTCCCTTCTCCAGGCAATGGATGCTGCTTGTGCCGATGTCACAGCAGATCAGTGCAGGGGATGGTTGCGGCATGCACGGCGATTCTTCCCCCGTTGCATCGCAAGGGAGAACATCAGATGCGATGTTGACGTAAATCTGTGGCCAGACAGACGTGAGCGCGAGGATGAGCAGGAGAGTGAGGATGAACTCCAGCTTTGAGCTCCAGCTTTGCTTTACTTTCCTCCTGTATGTTTGGTTACAGTAGTGTAGGCTATACTTAATTTTCTTTTTTATGTGCTTTTTGTTTGACACTATTTTTTGCTGTGTACACATTTTCTGTTTCTGTTTTGCAATTACCGTAACAATTTCCATGGCAGTATAAGTGCAATACAGTATGTGATGGGAAACCTTGTTGGCTCCTCTTGAATGAATTTTTGTTCTGTTTGATACACATAGTATTCTGGAAAGAAAACATCTACTACAGTAACCATTCAGTGTCAAAGGACTAAGCCAAGATTGAAATGTGCACATGAGGGATATTTCTATGGTCCACTGCCATACTGACAAAACATCTAAACATTTTGACCTGCAGTGTTTAAACAATGACGAAGGGACTTTTCATTTTGGGGGCACTGACTATTTGTATGAGAAAAGGAATTCGTTTTGACTGATGAGTTGTCTGTTTTTGGAGAGATATGACCTTTTGCAGGTGTGCCATAGTGTTTTGCTAAACCATAGGTTATTTTGGCAAATGTATTTAAAGTTTTGAGAATGTCCTTTTTTTTCGAGAGAGAGAGATGAGCCACAGCAATCGAGAAGGAAGTTTTCATTTTGGGGGCACTGACTATTTTTATGAGAAAATGATTTGGGTTTGAAGCTTGAGTTAACTGTTTTGGGTGCGATATGACCTTTTGAAGGTGATCTATGTAGTTGTGCTGAACTATATAGGCTATTTTACCAAATGCACTAAGAGCTTTAAGAATGTAATTTCTGTTTCAAGAATTGAGCCAAAGCAATGGAGAAAAACTGTAAATGAGATTTTCTTTTTGGCAGCAGTTTGGTTCACATCACGTGCTCTGGAGCCGAGCCCAGTCACACTTTGTTTTATGACTATTTTACTATTCCACCAAGCCACTGGTCTGCACGTGTATACGAGCTGCAATAACATGTTTGATGTCATACATTACATACAATTTAAATTAATTTCTAAATTACTCCTACTATAACCGGTTTTTATATTCCTGCTGCCGGCAGGGGGTGCTGTGTCCCGCTTCTCCCATATGACCCTTCGCCTCTGTCTTTATGTCTATTAATTTGAGACTCCGATCTGCTGAAATCATCATCGTTACGTCATCTATTGTTCATCTTAACGGTTAATTTCTAAATTGAAGTGAAAGCATTTCCATGATTAATACATATAGTGAATCATGTCACATGTTTGATGATGATAATGATGATAGTTAATTTAGATAATGCGTGATTGGTGGACCACACTAGAGGCATCAACAATATTTGTTGAAAATTACAAATATAGAACAACAGTAATGAAGTAGCCACACACATTATATATTGCAATGATGAATGTACATTTAATGGCCCTGCAGGACGTGTTTATCGGTCAAAAGTTTTCTGTGTGAGTCCATGTCAAATAATAAATATGCGTTCCATGAGGCGTAAAGCATTGTTTTAAATAGTTTCATCATATTTTCTTTACATTTATTTCACCCTGAAAGAAGCAGAAAATCCATTGTCTTCCATTTACTGTTGGCAGAATAATAAGGAAGTTTTTGTCTATATATGTTACATCATTCATGTAATATCATAATGTGTTGAGGTCAATATCAGGCAGGAAATTAGGTGATATAAATGTTTAATCTTTGTTCGGCAGGCATAGGCATAGGTCACAGACTGGGCAATATGTGCTGACTGATACGGTGGTGAGTCGTACTGGAGCATCAACAGATTCATCAGCTCCGCGGTCACAGGGACAGATATGGGAGATCATTCCTTGTACTGTAATAACAATAACTCTTTATAATAAATCACATCTAAATAAATCGCTCAACTATAACACCGTTACACTGTTGTTTGTTTAGCTACGTCTTTGCACTACTGTTTCGTTCGTTTAGTTTAGTTAACTTAATTGTATAAAATTATTCTTTTTGTGCATTTGTCTTATTGTTCTATTCTTCTTTTTTTGTGGCGTCTGTGATGCAACCAGGCTGTAAAGTTTCATGGAGGCCACATACTGCTGCCGATGTTAAAGGCTCTAAAATACTAATCATATTATATTATTATGACACTTAAATACATAATGTCTATGCATCACAACCCATTAGTAACCCGGCCTTGGCGATGTTCCTCCTGACCTTGCCGGTGTTACGGTTGTGGTTGATTTCGGCCAGGAGGTGAGCCAGGTCCACTGCTATACAGGACTGTCTCAGAAAATTAGAATATTGTGATGAAGTTCTTTATTTTCTGTAATGCAATTAAAGAAACAAAAATGTCATGCATTCTGGATTCATTACAAATCAACTGAAATATTGCAAGCCTTTTATTCTTTTAATATTGCTGATTATGGCTTACAGCTTAAGAAAACTCAAATATCCTATCTCTAAATATTAGAATATCATGAAAAAGTATACTAGTAGGGTATTAAACAAATCACTTGAATTGTCTAATTAACTCGAAACACCTGCAAGGGTTTCCTGAGCCTTGACAAACACTCAGCTGTTATAAATCTTTTTTTTACTTGGTCTGAGGAAATATTAAAATTTTATGAGATAGGATTTTAGAGTTTTCTTAAGCTGTAAGCCATAATCAGCAATATTAAAAGAATAAAAGGCTTGCAATATTTCAGTTGATTTGTAATGAATCCAGAATGCATGACATTTTTGTTTTTTTAATTGCATTACAGAAAATAAAGAACTTTATCACAATATTCTAATTTTCTGAGACAGTCCTGTATATATATATATATATGTATTATGTATAAAGCTCATAGTATCATCAGATGTGTTATTCAAAGATGACATAAAATATATTCTGCAATATATTTTTTTATATTTATTTGTTCTGTGTTTAATTTATGGTTTGCATTCTTTCGCGAGACGATAACAGTCTTTGGTGCATACAAATTACTTTTTTTGGTGATCAGTATCAGTCTTCTTAGTATGATTATGTCAGACATAAAGTATATGGATTTATAGTTTGCTATTTACTTTCAGCCTATAATTTATGTTTGTTTAACATACAATTAATTTAATTTCAGAGATGAACAGTGGTATTGATGAAACATTCGCTTTATTGGATGCAATAACGGTCTGTGAACATCCAGTCCAAATGTGATGAAATTCTGATTATTATTTTAAAAAATACATGTGATAAGTGTGATAATAAAACGTCTTACTACTGGTAATGTTGGTCTGTATATAATGTACCTCAATAACCTCAATAACACATCTTACTTGAATTTTCTAGGTTGTATATATTGAAGATTTTGTTGTTGTTGTTGTTTTTAACTATGTATTAAAAAAAAGTCCCCTTGCAGGATTAATATAGTATCTATCTATCTATCTATTTATCACCCCTACATATTAGAACCAACTTTTTGTAATGTTTTAGTTTTTCCACCGGCGACATATCTATCATTTGTTGTCTGTACAAGTGATGTTCCAAAGAACCCATGATTGTTGTCCCTATGCAACGCATGGCTGAATTGGATAAATTGGTATTTATTGCCTATAAGTGGATGCATGTAATATAATATAGAGAATATAATATCAAGAATATACATGAAATAAAGTCCAAGCAGGGAAAAGTAATGAAATAAATGATCTATGGATACTCTCCAAAGTTTTACATAGGCACTATTAATTGCGACATTTCATTGATAGTTCTACGTGTTTCACTGTCAGTTGGGATCTCAGAAAGAAGATTTACATCCAATTTCTACTCTGCTATTTTTGTCAAACACTTGATACAATTGTTGTATAAGTGACATAAAACATATATTTCTGAGCATTAATTTTGCATTTTCGACCTCTTGTTTTGTTTGCACATCCCCTGTTTTTCCATGAGATGTCAGTGTTGCGCTGCAGACTGTCATTGTCCCTCAAGAAGTTATGTAAAAGAGGCCTTTGAAATCCTCTTGGCAGCACCTGACTCACAGCTAAACACCGGTACAGTTGGATGGAAAATCAGACGCTCACTCCGGCTTCAAGAAACATTCCATGTCAAGTTATTTAAACTTTTCCATCAAAATCGGACACAATTTTGTTCGTGAACCTTCTCAAACTGAAAAGGTTTGCCAGTGATTCATGGAGCTAACATGGAGGCCAGTGTGGATTTCTATGGTGCCAAAATAGACAGAGTAAAGCCTAAAGTAAAACAATATCTCAACCAATGGCTCATGACATCTCAGCGATGTGTCACACTGCCAGCAGGGGTGGCAGTGCGGTCAGGTTGAGGTGAGGTTTTGGGGTTGTCGGTTCCTCCTCAAGTTTAGCCTAAGTGGCAATTGAGGTTGGGTTTGGCCTGACTCGTGTGGCTTTAGAAATCGAGCGGGACATAGGGGAAGTTTCTTGAGCAACACGTCATTCCATCGCATTGTCAAAAGATAGATAACATATTTTTTTATGTTCGGTTAATTGTTGTCTGAAAAGCACAAACACAACAAAGACACCATCTTGTGCCGTGCTCCTGTTAGAGCGGTCATGTTGGAGATCAAGTCAACCATATGAAAATGCAATTTGAGCACCAAGGTAACAACAAAAATAGTCCAACTCATTGAAGATTTGAGCGGCACACACTGTTTTCATTTGTAAGTTGGGGCAGGGTGGGGTGGCACCGAGGGGGGAGTGAATGGGAAGGTATTACACAGCATGACTACAGTCCGTCTCTGTGTCCACGTCTATGGTCCCCGACTACTGGCCCTGTGAGCTCACCGGCCACTGACAGGAAGTTGGCTGCCGTCCGCTCTCCCTGAGTGATTCCCCAGCGGAACAACCTGCCAAGCGACCAGCTTGCCAGCGACCTTCTCATACATTCCTCAACCGAGTGGCCGCTGCCAGCTCGGCGGGTCTGGGTTTGTGCCACCCTGTGCTTCCTTAGCTGCCCCAGACACCTGAACTGGCGCAGCATCTGAGAGGACACAGAGAAACAGGGGTGGATGGAAGGGTGCATGGTGGAAGTGAGAGCTATATGCACATTTAGGGGGATTTTCTTAATTCTTTTTGGCCACTTGGTGGCAGCAGATGAAGATTTAAACACAACACTGATATAATATATACTTATAAAGTTGATAAACAGGTTAAGAAGCCAACTATATTACTAATTTACACATTCAGCTGATACGGAGCAACAGTCCTTTGGAGTTTGTCTTTCTGATGAATGTAGCTCCAATATTTGCTCTCTGTTTACCTCTGTTGTTGGTCTCCAGCAACTCTTGAGGGAAATGTTTGTCTCTTCAGCTGCTAAATGCTTCACTGTGTTCACTAGCTAATCGCTAACTGTGCCAGTGTGCTACACAGTGGGTTATTAGAGCTTTTCACTGTAATAAAAAACAGCTGCCTGAAATTAGACAATAGAAGTGTTGTTCTAGAAGGTATAGAAACACTTAAAGCAACTCGTCATTATTTGAATGTGAACATATTGAGTCTTTGTGTGATTGACTTCTCACTTCTTACTAATGTTCGTGACTTAATTTGTGTCTTTGTGCTTTTGAAAATCCAGCAGGCCACTGGTGGTACGTTCAGAATATTGAATATAAGTATACAATCCTCTGCAGACTTCCCTGTTGAGATACCACAAATAGCCCCAACAAGTTTTAGTCCATGTCCATAAAATGTCTGAAAAATTTGAAAAATGTGACATTTCGAAATTGTTTGATTTATCCAACAAACAGCCCAAGACCCAAAGATATTCTTCAGAAAACAACCAATCCTTGCAACAGATAAGATAGAACCTGAAAATGTTTGGCGAAAGATAAATTATCCAAATTGCTGTCCACTCATTCCCACACCAACAGGAAGCCAACTCTTCTGTCCGTACCTTGGAGGACACATGCTGTAAAAGAACAGAAATATATTGCTTTTCTCAGTGGTTGGGCCATAATTGCTGCACAAAAGAATATCGAAGCGTGTTGGCTTCGAAGAGAAACCTTTGGTCCCAGCCACTTCCCTTCACCTTCTCCAGAGTGGGCATTCCAATATAGATTAGCTGGAAATCTTTCCTGTTCTATCGAGGATAATCCCCCGAACAAGGCTGCTCAGCGTTCATATTAAGAATGATTTAGGCACAGTGAAATCCGGTCAGGTCAGGGCTCCACTTTCATGTTATGATGTGGCTGTTCCACTTGTTAAATGTACCTTGTGGAGAGAATAGGAGCAGACAGAAGAAAGGAAAAGAGGGCTTTCCTTTTTTTTGTACTGTTCAAACAGTCACTGACGAACAACAGCTCTGTCCGTTTGAAAGAAGGGTGAATGGGAGGTAACTTCTTTAACCCTTGTGTTGCCTTAGGGTCATTTTGACCCGAATCAATATTACACCCTCCCCCCGCCCTAGGATTAATTTGACCCCATTCAATGTTTAATGTCGGTGTTCTTTCGGTAGTCAACAAACAAACATAAAGTGCCTCACACTTAAACTTGGAAAACAATATTAATTCTAATAATTTTCTGGAGGTTTTAATTGCTGGCGTCAAATTGAACCCAAAGGGTAAAATATGTTAGTAAATATAAAGGTAACAGGAGGGTGAAACATTGAATCGGGTCAAAATGACCCAAAGGCGGGGGGAGGGTGTAATATTGATTCGGGTCAAAATGACCCTAAGGCAACACAAGGGTTAAATCACGTTATGTGGAGCACATACATGTGAGTCATTCTCTTCTTTTGTGTGACCCCGGGATAAAAAAAAGGCTGTGTGTGCACCAGCGCTTCCTTGTAATTCTCATTTATACTAATGCACTCCCGATGAACATTGGGTTGTGCGTTGGGTCGTGTGTGTGAGGCTGAAGGAAAACCTGATGAGGAAATATCCGACAGACCTCAAACGTCTTAAAAGTGACTGAGAGGACAGCGCTGCCTTTAATATAACAGAAAGCTATAATTATCCCTATGGGAAATCTGGGAATAATGGGTTAGTTAAGCTGCTGTGATGTGATTCTATTTTAATTTCTAAACTGAAACAAATGAACCTAGTTCATTTCTTTTTGTTGCAGATTCATGAAAGATCTGGCAACTGAACCAATAAACTCTGCTTTATTTAGTTCTGCTCATTTCAGTCAAATTCAAAGAAAGGCGTCTTGGAGGATTGCTGTAGGCAGTGAACTGTCACACTCTCTCTACTCCACTGCAGAGTTTGAAGACAAGCACGAGAAAATGGCTCCCTGACAAGGTTTATAATTTTACGGCAATGGTTCAAGCCATAGCTCATAATTTTAATTCATTTATGGAAACACCGCACTGGGTTCCTCCGTAGAGTGACTGTGTGTCGAGGATGTGGGTCCAATAGGAACATAATGCCAGAATTAGTTGTTGAAAAGCCTCCTCTGACAGGGAGAAACAGAAACTGGCTTATTTATAGCTAAAGTGAAAAGGACAGTATGGGCAAGACAGGGGTTTTAGTGGTTTTACAGTTCAGTGGTGGCGTTTGAAAGCACGGCCTTTCAGCAACGTGGGTGGCACGGTTGTTTCTAGCATCTCTGCTATCGTATTGTCATTGGCTCTATGCACTTGTCAGCATCATTGCTCACTTTCTCAGGATAAATGTTGATTTTGCTTTATATAGGGAAAGCCGAGGCAGCAGCGCTTTGATTCGTGGAAATGCCACAGCCTCGGCGTGAGAGAGCTTGTGTCACTGCAGATGTCCAAATTCCTCTGACATGTTTATTGTTTTCTTTTATTTTGCGGAGGCCAATCTGCACGGCTCTAGCGCCACTGTTCCGTCGCTACTCCTCCATGCGAAATCTTGTGTGTGGTGTAAACAGAGAACCAGAAAATAACAAGCACAAGAAAAGGGAACATTTCCACCCTGGCGTCGTCCTCCTTTCTCTCCCTCACCCCTTTCAGGGTGCCCACTACTTGTTGTCCTTTATTTCTGGCCTAAGTGCTTTGGCATTAAATCTTATTATTTTTTGGTAAATAAACCAGTTTCTGGTAGGAATTACACACAACTTGGTGTGAGGTCCTTTTCAGAGAGGGGCCTGGATCCTTTTATCTGAAATGTTTTCTATTTCTGCTTTTGTCGGACACTTTTGACTGCTTTCAAAGAGAGAAACAAGGTTTTTCTTGCGTTTCTGGGGGTGAGGTTGGGGATTTTTCTCAGCATTGTAGTGAGATTTATTCGAAGAGGCTGCATTTTTTCCTGATTTCCCTCTTTGTTCTCTGTAAGTAGTTCCAGGTCCCCCCTCACACACACACACACACACACACACACACACTCATCTGTGTGTGTGTGTGTGTAAACGTGCACGAGGCTCTGTGATTTCGCACATGGGTGTATGTGTGTGTAGCACATGTGTGAATGTGTGTGCGCGAGGCTGAGGCGGGGACTTGATGTGACACCTGCTGTTGCGATGAATAGGGTCAGTGGCAGGGCCCTTCAGCAGGCAGCAGCTGCTTGTTCTCACTGCAAACCCGAATCTCTCAGCGCTCCAAAGCCTCCAGGACTACAACTGAGGCCCTGACACAACACATAGTGCCCCCTACCATCATCTACTATCATTACAGTTATTATCTCCAATTCCCCCTCTCCCTCGGGGTCACGATGTTAATCGTACGGATGGAAATGTAAAATTGACCTGAGGAAAACATCAAAAACAAACTTAAATTTCCCTTCTTGTTCTCTGAACGCAGGAAGAGGTTTCCAGACAGCTGCTGACAGACAAAGATTCCTGGTATTTGGTTGGTCTGACCTGTCTATGCTCTCTTGCTGTGTGGTAGTCTGCCCCGCGTGTGACTTAGTAGGTCTGAAAACATTCCCTGTGGCATAACAGAGGAAGAGGGCAGAAGATAAACAGCGAGAAATGAAAAAACATCAGTCTGCGTATTTGTCAGGTTTCAAATGCCTCTAAATTGACTGTTACATTTGTCTGTGCTTTCCTATAGCCACTATTGCCAGGATATATATACTTGTATTTTTTTTTAGGTCTACTATATGTATTGAATCGGAATTTCTTTATTTATAAATCACTCTAGATTTGCTTTAATTGTGCAATATATTGTCTCCTTTCCTAACATCTTTGTATGAGTACATATGGAGAGTACATATTTTATAATAAATTGTTTAAAGCTGTTATAGATTCAGACATCTTTTATTTGAAGTTCAGCAAAATAGCATCATATAACCCATTTCAGAGACATCATATTGCATATGTCACCAAGATTCTTCTGTTTAGTGTAAACCGAGATATTTTCCCTTATCTATCCACCAGATGTCAGCCTTTTATCAACAAATTCTAATGAGGTCCCACAAAACAGCTTTTTTCTCAAAAGTATAATATTTTCTCATCCTTTTTCATAAATTCCGAGTGATTCACAAGCACTGGTTGCAATTTTTTCGCCGCATTTCATGGAATAAAGTAGGTCCGCCGTGCAATAACAGGGTGTCGTTTCTGTGACACTGGGGATGCCAGCGCAAGGAAAGCCCTCCTGTCATCACAGTCCATTTGGGCTGAAGCTCACACGGGCAAAGTACAGAGTGTGGTCCTGTTGTGGAGCATTTGTTAAATGAAGGGTTCCTTCAACAGACTTCAAACAAGCAACTAATGGCGCTGCGCGTATTCCAGGTTTTTGCCTTGCTGACCGGGAAAATAAATTACTGCCTTAACCCTCCTGTTACCTTTCGGGTCAATTTGACCCCATTCAATGTTTAATGTCGGTGTTCCTTGGGGTCAAATTGACCCCAAGGGTAAAATATGTTAGTAAATGTAAAGGAAAAAAGGTAAAATGATTAACATTACATAATGAACGACTTCCTTCACGTCCATTAACCATTGGTTTGACTTGAACGCCTGTGAAGTCACGTCTTAATGTTGCGTGTCCCTTTTGGTTCGAGCCATGTGGATGGTGGGACGCGGCTTTAAGACGAAGGTCGTACAGCCTTGGTCCTTCTGGAGAGTTTGTAGTGGAAGTACATGTCAGCTCTGGACTGTGGGGCTCTCCTGGGCCAGCAGGTGCGTCCATTGCCAGAGTAGTCCTCCAAACACTGGCAGGTGTAGGAACCATCTGTGTTGACGCACTGAGCATGGCGGCTACACCGGTGGGACCCGATTAAACATTCATCCTTATCTGTGGAGGAGAACGACATTTCATTCATTATCCAAGCGAGGCTGCATCGAGTAATGTTCGATCAGCGTGGAGAGAGCGAAGGGTTTCGAAGAAGTGTCGGTTTCAAACCTCCTCGAGAGATTATTTTACAATGCTCATCAAATGGATGAAGACAAAAAACGATGAGTGGGTGAGCTATGAGCGCTCATCAAATAAACATGGTCTCTGGATCCTCTGCTGCCAAAGCACATCCAAACATGATCCCTCTCTCTGCCAATTAACACAGATGCTGTGTTGTGATCCCTTCAGTCATTTACAAGATTGGACATGGAACAGTTTTGAATGTGGCTCCACACACTGTGGCCTAAGACGTTGTTTTAACAACTCTGGTTTGATTCTGTCGTGAGACTTCTGTGGCACGATATCCCCTTTACTCTCTCCCCTTATACCATCTCATTATGTAGAAGGAAACCTCTACGTTCAAGCACATCTTTGCACATAACACTATTTAATGAGATTTCATCGGAAACATTTGACCCTCTGCAAAACAACAAGGGGGAACTCCTGGATATTTACATGCTCTAAAAAACACATTATTCCTCGTTAAATTGTACTTTGTTCAAAAACAATTAAAGACCACACCTCGACATTGCACCGCGCCCTGGAGCGCCCCCATCACAAAGCCGTCTCGACACACACAGACAAAGCTGCCGAAAGTGTTCTTGCAGGTCTTCCGTGGCGAACACACGGCAGCATCTCGCCGACACTCGTCGACATCTGCAACACAAACACGCGTGAAACGCCAGCGACTCTTATTTGGCCTTCTCGTCCACACAGCGCAGCTTAAAGGTTTCTGGTCTTTGCTCAAAACAATAATTACCTTCAAAAAGACACGAGAGGCCCAAATGAGTACCTTAACCTTCCAACCACCTCTTTATAATGACGCGTTGGAAGGTGCATTGTTGTTTAACAACAAGGAATGACCCGAACACAAACGTTTCGCTTCAGGTGTGCAAAATTAAGTCCTTATGGCATCTTTTGGAATAATGACGTGGAATAAAAATATCATCTCTTGTCAGTTGTTATAGACAAATTCAAATTAACTGTTGGCACACCCAGCGACATGAACATAATATGATAAGGTAACAGTGTATCTTACTTTTTTTGTATTACTTAGTGTCAGAAAACCTATAGTTTGACTTTTCCTGAAAAAATACATATTGTACTACTCCATGTCTAGTGTATTGTATAAATGTCTCACTACTTTGAACACATGAGCATCGGTGTTACAAAAGCTTTGATTTCTCTCCGTCTCTCCCACCAACTTTGTTTCTCCCACAGTGTGAAAATGTCCAACGCTGGGAGGCTGCTAAAAGGTTCCTTCATTACAGGACAGGAGGTGAGTTATCGAGGGAGGACTTCAGTCAGAAAGCGGTTGGACACTGAGGAACAGAGTCCAGGGTATGCTTTTCTGTACATCAGGTAATTAAAGGCTTTCCTCCACTGTGTGGACAGACCCAGTGGAGAGGTGCCACTGGTACATTAGGTAGGTGGTTAATCTAATGTGTGTGCATCTTTATATTTATTTCATTTATATTACTTTATATACACTTTGCATTTTTTGCATTTTCATTTTCTTTATGTGTGCATCTTTATATTATTTTAATTTATATTACTGTATATACACTTTGCATTTTTTGCATTTTCATTTTCTTTATGTGTGCATCTTTATATTATTTTAATTTATATTACTGTATATACACTTTGCATTTTTTGCATTTTCATTTTCTTTATTATTTAAATTTTCTTGAATATAATATGTCCTGATCTGCTATTTTATTGTCTTGTATAAATTGTAAACATGCTTGCTGCTGGTACAAACACATTTCCTGGGGGTTTAGTGTCTTGCTCAAGGACACTTCGACGCGCATCTATGAGGAGAGCGGGGATCGAACCCGGTACTTTGTGTTTGCGGGACGAATAATGAAGTGAAACAAAACGACACTTAAGGCTTAATAGCTCACCGACATGAAGCATGAAAACCCCTCATTATAAACAGGTGAGGCGCGCTGTAGTGATAAGCTGAGGGGTGTTTATGAAGCAGCATTACCTTCACAGGTCTTGCTGTCAGCGGCCAGGTGGAGGCCGGGGGGACACAGACAGCGCACTGCTGCCTCTCCCTCCATCTGGCAACCAAACTGGCAACGCAGGGAGAAACATGCGGCTTCTCCTGGAAGACAGACAGGGAAACACTGGCTGAGGAATGGTCAGAGAAATGACCCACTGGATCACCGCTGAGCACATACACACACACATACACATGCCACCACATACAATCAGAGTGCAAGTTCTGCAACCCTGGGACTAGTACTAAAACCATAACAAAATAGTGATCACATTTAATTTAAAAACGAAACCAGTATTGTAAAAAATATCTCACAAATTTATATTAACATATTTTCCATCATTGTTTTTTTCATCTTTTTCTTTCTTTTTTTAAACGTTCTGTTTAAACTGAAAATGACTCACTGGCGCAGGTGTATCCATCTGCGCTGAGTGTGTATCCAGGTTCACAGTAACAACGATAGCTACCGTGTGTATTCATGCAGCGGTGGGAACATGGTCTCTCCAGGAAACCGCACTCATTCACATCTGGAGACAATGAAACATTATTTGAGCAGCAGAAAGAAAACCTTGCAGTAAATCATGCAGGAGAATGGGTTCAGAAATTAGAAACATCAGTCTGACAACGGTTTTGTGCATTACCTTTATCACACTGAGGTCCTTCATACCCGGTGGAGCATAAGCACTTGTCTGGTCCCGCACATTTTCCATTTACACACAACTTCTTGCACACCGCTGAGGAAGATGATAGACATACCATAAAGCAACGCATGTTAACATTAAAAACTCCTGTACACTGGTATTTGATAAGACCATTACTATAGCTTATAGTTTACTCCATGAATGTAAAAAAATAAGCATTTAGTCACTTTGCGTTCACTTTAAGGCAACTGGAAAAAGCTGTAAACATAACATTAGCTGTGTTTCCATCCAATTTTCGAACCAATAGTAAGCAAACTTTTGAAAAGGCGCAAAAAGGAAGAAATGTCAATTGGGCTGCATAGTTTCCTCAGATATATAGGCTACGAATGGCTATAATGTGCCAGTAAACATAAGTAGAGGTCGCCAACTGGGAATAAAACAAGTCACCTTGGCTAGTCTCCAAACGGAAAATGGAGAGAGGACTTCAGGACATTTTTTTCAGTTTGACAAGTTTGACTTGTCCTTTTATGTCGCCTAGTATTGGTCGTGTTTCATGCTGGGACAAAGACAAGACAAAGACGCTAAAACACTCCGTAGAGCTGAGGTTGGATGTTGATTTTTGGAGAGTTTGTTTTTAATAAATGATTTAAAAAATAAAAATAATGATGATGAATTGTTATTGTAGAAATATTGATATGTGCAGCTTTTAATGTTAAAATACAACATTTCAAAGAAACATTCTAGCATTCACAGTTCTAATTAGCAAATAATACAAGAAGTTTTCGCAGAATAATGTATTTGAGTATTACAAGTACTTATAAGTGTGAGTGTTTTATGTTTTGTATAAAACATATTGAATCATTACTGATGCTTTCACACTTAAATAGTATTTTAATTTAGTAGCTTGATGATTGTACCTACTTTACACACTGTTGGGTTGGTGTTAACATTCTAGTTATTCTATGTTCTCTTCACACATGTGTAAAATCTTAATAAGCTAAATAATTAGTAACTGTGGCTGTCAGATACATATAGAGAAGTAAAATTGATTGATTATATGTTTGTATAAAATGGATGAGGAAAAATGTAAAGAAAAGAACTGTGAATGCAAGAATCCGAACTTCCTCACACGTGTTTGTGGTTTTGCTGAGATGCTGAACTGATAACCTGTGAACTGTGGGTAGTGTGTCATTGTTCTTGTGCTGTCACTGCATCGCAGAATGACTTACGCTGACAAATGCCGTGCACATTCCTCCATCCCAAACAACAGGAAGTGGTCTGACCATAGCTGCAGAGTCCTGGCGGTGTGCGACTCCCAGAGCGCTCCAGCGTATTCTCCTCCGACCTGTGGAGGCTGCGACAAAAGGTTATCGGATCATTAGGCATCGAGGAGCTCTCAGGGATTCAACTTCAGTGCAGAACCCTGAAAGATGGTGACACACCTCAGTATTGGAGAAATAAACACACTGCGAATAAAAAGTTAAAGACAGCTACCTTTATTTTGACTGAAAACAATTATAAAGCTGAAAACACTATTCAATTGGATGACACATTGAATGATATATATATATAAAATCCGAAAAATGAGACCACTTCACCACCTTTAGGGCTGAGATGGTAATGGTAGAGTGTTAGAGTGATTTTAATGTGAAAACATTGAAACAAAGTCAAATTAAAATGTAATAATTGTAGTGAGCAGTTAAGTGGCAGGTAGAGACAAACATGTTTTTCCACTGTTAGCTAGCCAATGTTCCTGCAGATGCAGCAACCGGAAAATATATTTGTTTTTTAAACAAAAAAGTGACAGTAAAAGCTCCAAAACGTGTGAGATATGACACTTTTGGAAGTCAGGTGGTCATGGGGTAAGACATGGAGAACAGTTTATTCTTTCTCCTATTTTGTCATGTCTTGTTATATTTGTTTGGGAAAGTGGACCTCAGAGGTTTTTCTTAACAATCAAAAGTCCCCAAAAGTTGGGAACCCTTGTCTTAAACAATTGTAAGACAAATGGTGTTGCACACATTAATTAATGAAGTAACAAGGAAACTTCAAGCAGAGACAACATTAAGTTCCTAAAGGAAGTGCACGGCAGAAATTAATCTAATAAAAGTATATGCCAAGGATACGTCTTTGTAAGCTAACTAAAAACATTTTTTTTAAAGAATAGAAAAAAACCTATCTTGTCAAGAATTAATTCAGTTGCCAATGAATTACAATTCCCATTAAAATAAATATCTCATGCATTTTATAGCTTAACGGATCTTTTGACCACACTTGAACCCATTTACTGCAGCTGTATAGCATAACTATGTAACACCTTCCTCATTTACAGGCATTCACCAGGAACCCTACTATTGCCAGCAGCAATAATTTGGGTCTCATTAAAATCTACTGTCATAAACAAAAGTGCAATAAACTACAAGGCCTACGCAACCACCGAACAAGCTTCATTCATAGCGGCTGTTAAATCTTACATCCGTGAAGCAATTGAGGCTATAATAAATGATAAGAAACGAGCCAAGTAATGATTCATTTCACACGGTCACACTGTGAGAAAGAAAGACTCACACCTCATTTATTTGTAAGAAATGTACTAAATTAGTCGAGCAGCATTTGACTTCTCTTGATTACAGTTTCTTTCAGGCGCTACCAAGCGTTTGTCCAACCAGTGGTCACATTTTCAAAACTCTAAACACAATTAGCAGAGCATCGGTGTTTTGTGGCCGTACCATTCACACATTTCATGTCGTTTTCACACAATATGCAGTCAGTGAACACATTTCCACAATGCTTACATTTTCTTAACAGACAAGCTATACCTCCCAACAAAACTATGGATTGTTTTTGTATTATTTACAAATGTTAACACACAACATCCCACAATGGCAAAAACAATATTCCAAACCTTAGATACAGTCTAAAAACCTCTTCAATTATATCAGTTATAAAACAATATATCTCAGCTGATAATAAACAAACAATTGATTCCCCATCTCCTCCTGATGGTAGGTCAGAGTTTGGAATGTTTTTGGGAAATATGTTTGAGCAAGTTTTGGATTAGAATTTACATTTTGATTATGACAGTTTGAGATGTTGATCACACCGCCTACATTGACTAACCGAATGTTGTTCAATCATCTATTGCAGTCGTTGTCCCAAAACATAGTTTATTTGTAAAAAATAAAAAAATAAAAAATAAATAGTTTGGATTTACTGTAACTTTTTTAAAGGAACAATAGTTCACCCCCTTTTTATCTGGGCTTGTTGCCGTTATTTTTTTGTTCAGAATGCTCTTGTGTGTTTCATGGATATTTTGTTCACTGTAAGCAATACTGTCAAACTTTTTCTGTTCCATCATACTGTAAACAGTATTTGTACTGTACCTCCTGTAGTAAACAGTAAAGGAGAAAAAAACTGATTAGTTTTTTTACTGGAATGCTTTTGAATGTGAACATTACATGTGGACATACAGTTCCCAACCAATACATTTAGTGTAAAAACAGTGGATTGCATGTTTTGCATGCAAATACCTGTAAAACTGAAACATAAAAGTCTATGCAGTTTTTGTAATGTCAGCAACAGCCAGTGTTTTGAAACCTGGTGTACTTTGATTGACTGGAAGGAGCTTGTGAAGTGAAAACAAGACTTATTCTTTGACAGAATAATTTCATTTTGAGTCAGATTTCCAGTGTTTTGGTAAAGTTAGTGTCTGCAGAAAAAGATGTGTTCTATTTTGAAATGCAGAGTTAGTATTTATTTAACAAAATGTGCTTTTGACAAGAAAATTATCCATTTGGCCAATTGTGCTTTGTGAGTGTGTTGAGAGTTTAGAAAAAGTATCTGAAGTATGGGTAAGCGCTTGTTAGCGATTGAAAAAAACTAATATAATATGCTGCTTTAAAAGGATATATTATCCTACATAGTCATACAGATTCACTTGTATACAAACTCTTTCTTACCTGTCCTGATGTTGAGTCATGGAGAGCGTAATGAAATGCAGAATCCCCACAAAGACCCTTCGGTTTATTTCAATCATTTTCTTCCACCACAGATTCTGTTCCAACTTTTTAAGTTCATATTAACTGCATCTAACCTTCAAAAACCTTCTCGCCGTCCAACGAGGCGCTCGTCTTGTGATGTGTGTTGAAAGGCGTCTTCCGTGCCTGAGGACATTAAAGTGTGTGTGGATGTGTTTGTTTGAGGAGTGGAGGGGGGAGTCCCATGGTCTAATTGTAGGGTCCAGGTGTGCCAGCTCACCTGTAAGAGGGACAAAGAGAGGCAGGGTGAACACAAATAAAAAGAGGACAACAGCAGAAGGATGAAGGCAAAAGAATACAAAGAACTGAAAAAATATATTAGCTGACAAAACAATATCCACTAATGGCTCTTGTTCTGGGCTTCATCACAGAGTCTCCATCATCTGATGCTCAGGGGTCAATAGTTCTGAGAAATCTCCTGAGTACTTTTACGACTTCTCCCTCATGTCGACTTGACCGTTCATAATTCTTGAAGTTTAAAAACAGCGGCTTACGGAGCAATCTCCACTTAAGGACTACTTATTCACTTAACATTTATTTTTCCTTCTACCATATCACACGATCATTATCAGCGGGACGTGTGGGAGTACATATTATGTCACATGTTATGATAAAGAAGAAGAGGAGGCAGCAGCAACAGTTCAATGATTTATTGGAAATGGCTTTCAAGTCTTGAGTCCAAAAAGGGCCGGCAGGTAGCAGGCAAGGTCACAGGCTAAAAGGTAACAAAGGAGGGGGCGAGAACAAATAGTGAGTGAATAGTGACTAATGGGGAAGGTGTGGCGACTGCAGGGCTGACGAGCAATGGTTGAAACAGGGCGGGTCAGCTAATTAAAACTGGTGGGGAAAATACAAAGCTAGCATTTAGCTTAGAAAACTTAGCTTAGAAAAATAAGCTAAATGCATGAAACTAGAAGCCGGGGAAAATAGCAAGCCTGGCTCGTTCCAAAGATAAAAAACATTTCAAATACGTAAGATACACCTCTAATTAAATATCTCCTTTGTTTGTGTTTAATAAACAGTCAGAAAGTCACTGGGTCATCTAACTTGTTTCTAGTAAATCTCCTTAAAACCAAACAAGTCATTGTTTTACTCCGATTTTTGTAAGAAATACACTAAATAATTAAAATATATTTGTTACAATAATTACAATATTTGTGTGACATTTAGAGGTTTTTAAATGTAAGACAGAGCCAGGATAGCTGTTTCCTATACGGCTTTTAGTCTTCATGCTAACCGCCTCCAGCTTCACAACAGGCAAGAGTGTGATGTTAATCCTCGAGTTCAATACAGTTGAAACCAACATAGTAAATGAGTCCTAAGTGCTGATAAAAATAAATAAAAAAAAGTATAATCTGTAGAATATATTATGATATTTTTATACATGTTATCATTAGTAATTATTTATTTTGTTTGTAAATATTATTATTTTTAAATATACCCTGAATAACTGCGGTTGCCTTTTCAACTAATTACCATTACCTCTTTCATTCTCTTGTACAAAAACTTAAAAAGTAACAAAGCGGGGACAAGAAATCTTATCGTCGAAAATAACTGCCGGCACACTCAGAGGTGAAGCCTTTGAAGCCTCAACTAGTACCAGCACTGATCACAGAGCAATCAGTTGAATTAAGCCCAAAGCTGGACCCATGGTGGTCCACTCACTATGCAAAAATACACACACACACACACATCTTGCCTTAACACTACATGTGTCTGATGAATGAACATTAGCTGGTAAACAATTGTAGATGTCATGTGTTAATCTCCTTACAGCTTCACCAAGCAGCTGGATCAAATAGATTATACCTATCTGGACGGAGGCCATAACATTATTCTGCTTGTTTAGTCAGTTTACAGCAAACCTCCTGTTTTCAATCGACACCTCAATTTGCCTGACCACTAAACAACAAATGGCACATATTTGGCAGGTTCCTCCAATCCTATTCAACTATTCTGACATACTGTGGGTAGATGGCCCCGCCGTGCCACCGCTGCAGTGGAGCCCGGAGCTAAAAACCACACAGATTTTTAAATTCAACCAATCATACTCATGGAGGAATGCCATTTAAATGAGGCTCGGGATGGAAGGAAAGAAGGTGTGGTTAAGGGTGACTGAAAATTGAAAATTGCTGTTTGTCAAAGTTTAGTCTCAGTTCATTTTCAATCTATCCCTATAGACACACACACACACCCCTCCATGCAACCTCCATCTTGGATGTTTTTTGTCAAATGTGTCACTACCACACATCAGCAAGTGAGGTGGAAAGAAACCATAAAATGGCTGTGCAAGGTCTGCCTTGAATTAGTGCCAAACCTCAGTCCGTATCTGTCATAAACGATACAATTAAACTTAATCCTGGCCGCCAAAAGGGAAAGGAGAAAAAAAAAAAAAGTGGCTGTCAACAGTAAAACAGAATGATAAACGTTGTCGGTGCAAACGCAGTGTGTGGCAAGTGCAGGAGTTGATCAGAGAGTTGTGCTGCGCTCCATCTGCCAGCATGACTCGGTGGGAGCGGATCAAGATTTCCAATGTGTGTCTGCGCCAAATCTGCAGATTCCTCCTCCTCCTCCTCTTTTGACCACATTAGATGTGTAACACATTGGTGGTCTTTGATTCCTCAACTTGAAAAGGGATGCCCCACAAAGAGATCAGATGTCATTTATGTAAAGCCTCTTCCCCACCCCCACCTGCTCAAAAGATATAACATATTCGTCATAAATGATGAGGTTAGAGGGAGTCCCCCGATGTGAATATAAGATTCCTGGAACATTGTTGGTGGTCAGTCACATGGTCCATACAGACAGCCCTTCTGCTCTCATTAAATAGTACTTTTTCATATGTAAAAGTGACTCACGGGTGTATTTACCGACAATTCCTGATCCATTTGCTCGTGTCCACAGAGATGAAAAGACCACCAGCATTTTGGAGTTTAACACTGCCTCTAATGGCTTGATTTGAACTTAATTATCAGCAGTCTGCTTGAGGTTTTATATGCGTACATCTGACATTTTGGGTGTTGGGGGTAATAGTACTCCTTGTATACTGCATGGGATGGGGTTCGATTCCCTGCAGTGTGGGACGGGGGGGGGGACGGGACGGGGGGGCCTTCCTTTCTTGCCAAAAGCAAAAAGTAAAAGGCACTGGTAATGGTACTCCTGGTTTACTGGGATGGGGTTCGATTCCCTGCAGTGTCCTGCTACTTTTTTGACATAAACATTGAAGGCCATAATATTTTCACTGTTTCTGAAAATAGTGTTTAATGTTTCCTACATTCACTAATAACCTGTATCTAGATATATTTCAACAATAATTCAGATGGGCATAAAATATGTACGAGATAACATTTTCTTGACTCCATTGTTTTTCAGAATGAACTATTACTTTATGTGTGGACCACAACACAGAGAACAGGTGGGACGAGAGGAGGTGGACTTTGAATATTCGCTGTCCAACAAAGTTAATGGAAAATGCTTTTATAATGTTATACTTTTTCTATGCTCAGATGTCGACTATATTATCAGGCCAGAGAGCTCTTTTTGTTGGTGCGGTTTGAATTCCAAAGTGTAGTCTTAGACCACAGGGCTAGAGAATCAGTTGTATACATATTTATTTCACGAGACTACATTTCAAAATTTAATTTAAGTGTTTAACTGAGTATATGGGTGACTAAGGAGGTTTTATTATGACAACAGTAGCTCAGTTCATTCATCCATCCATCCATTCATTCTCATCCGCTTAGTCCGGGGTCGGGTCGCGGGGGCAGCAGACCCAGCACGTGCACAGCCATTTTGGGGGGCAGGTGCTAAAACCCCCCCAAAATATGGCAGCCATTGCCAAACATGTTGAACCATAAGCAGCATTACACAAATGTTGCTGTCCTCGACCTGCGTTTCCTCTGGGTAGGATTTTCTTACATTTTCTTTATGAATAAAGGTGAATTATTATATGGCAACAACAGTACAAGCGTTCTGATTGGCTAATGGGTCGTCATGCCAACCCCGTATTGCCCTCCTCTGACGTCATTTTCAAAATGAACAATACTGATAGACATTAACAGCCAAGACGAAATTCATTAGCAGCGAAAATGTGTTTTTGAAAGTGATGAAGACCAGAAGCTATAGTTTGAATCACTTGTGATGTCTATTTACTGAAAATAAAAACTATTTTAGCTGAACCGTGTTGTCTGTTTTCTACAAGATTGATCGTTGTAAGACTGGAACAGACCAAACAAAGAGATACATAACACATAAAACAATGAGGCACAAGGATAGCATGACACCGAGAGCTTGCATTGTTAGCATAAATTCTCGTGACATTTATAAACATACGTGAGCCCGGAGCATGTCGGGGCGAAATTCTCACAAGAACACAAATAAATTTACTGTCGGATATCAAAACACATTTGGGGAGACTTGATGACAGAGAGAGTAACTTTTATTCTTAAATGCTGATGAATAAAAAAAAAATGTGGCTCCAGCAGAAGGGGCACTTTTCTCATCCAGGGCAAAAGGGCAGGTGCTTGAGCACCACTAGGGCTCTATCTGTGCACGTGCCTGGTATGCATGTGTGAGTGTATCTGCGTGCTTATTTCTCGATTTCCAAGTGAAATGTAAGAAACTGACATTCAACACGTTTTAATGTGCTCTTAAATAACCCAAAGGCAATCAATAGGAAACTAAATACACATTGTAGATATAAATAACCTCTTGCCTGGTTATGTTTATATGCCAACCTCCCTGCAGAAAATAGCAAAGAATGATGAAACTTGAATACAAATCAAAGTTGTCAGTAGAGTGTGCGATTGTTTTAAGGGTGTTTCTCTACTTTATGAGTAGCTGTGCGGGGAGCTTCATCTCCACAGAGCTAACATAGGTTTTTTGGTTGATTTTTTTACCAGGTGACCCCCAGAATGATGGACAGTCTGAGGTCGGAGTTCGGAGTGAGTATGCAAAGGAGCCGCCCAGGTGTGAGGGGTTAAAGAGTAAAGGTCAGGGATGAGGTCAGCACACGGGACACCTGCGAGGGTCTGATGAGCACAGCAGGGATGGCTGTGGCAGGAGGACAATGAAACTGATTTGGGGTGAGAAATAGGGAGGAATCCCACTCTATCCATCACCATGATGCCGAGTACCCGGTGCAGGTGCAGCATTTTGTAATCCTCTCTCTCGCTACGTCTTTCTTTTATGAGCAGGGACATGTGTACATTTACATTTACACATTCACTGTGGCTCAATTGTTGGATTAATTAAGTCATCACATGTTTACATTTTTAAATCTTATGTCAGTGTGTTGAAATAACAATTAATACATCAAAAGTTTGTTTCAGGAAACTCAAGAAGTCCAAGAAACATATGTTGTGTTACAAGAGGAGGGATCTGCTTCACTTATACCAAGAAAACAATTTGCATTTTTCACTGTTTTCTGCTAATCTTAAAGCTTAAGGATTGATGCATGATGGAAGTCTAAAAAACACAGGAATAAGTCAATAATGTAAATGCATGTGTAGCTCCACCATAACACTTTAAAACACAATATGCTATTTCTACTAAATTGATTGACAGTTCTTGTATAAATATTTTCTGATGTAGTGATATGTTTGTTTACATCCGTCATGTCTGTCAACAAGAGGCATTTTATATTTTTAAAACATATATATTTTTCCATTTCAAAGCCACAGTACCTGCAATAACATCATGAATATTTCCACATTTTATACTGTCACATAATTTCCGACCGGGCCTTCCTTCCCGGTGTGCTTGTGTAACAAGCCGTTCCTGTCACCACTTTGTTCTGCTCGCCAGGCTTCAGTCAAGCTGGAGGTACACAGTGTACAGAGAGGCAGCAGCCATTAGATACAGAGCTTTGGAGAGATTAGGATGCACACACACCACCAACACAGGCAGTCAAGGATTAGGGCTTTGGCAATGGCAAGGCAGCACACCAGAGCATTGCCAAAGAAAATGATTCACCTTATGTGTGTTTACCTTATGTGGCACTGATGAGAATGAATGGGCAATATTTTCAGAGAAGGAATGAGCAATATTTCTTATTCAGTTCAATATTTCTCTGAGTAGAAGGGCATGTTTACTCTGTAATCCACCATTTATATAACTAGATGTATTTATGATTCATTTTGTAGAGTGTGCTCTGATGCAGGACTTGGAGCTATGGGGGTGCATTTGTGTGATTGTGTGGGTTTGACTTAGAGGCAATGCACTGTTGCAATTTTTTGGGTTATAGCAGAGCCATAAAGAATAAGGCATTCTTGTTTACCAAGCATTGCTCTGCCTCTTTTGTTTCATAGTAACTGTTAATTCATTAGCACAAGTTAAGAGAATATTTTATTTACATTTTGAATCATTAAAAAGCTTTTTCTTATTGAAGGTTAATCTGAAGCTTTGAAGTTCAACATTTTGTAAAATGCAATTATTTGCTTTCTTGCAGAGGGTTTGTTCCTTGGCAGTTTCTCGAGTGTGTACATTAAGTATGGAGCTAACGCCGCGAGGTGATTCGCTTATCTTAGCATAAAGACTGGAAGCAGTGGGAAACAGCCACAGCCATGCCAGCAGCTGTGTGAGGCTGGCACAGCCAAATACTGATATTTAGCAGATATAATGTTTCCCATGTTCACCATTCAATGTTAGCATGCTCACATTTGCTATTCGAGACAAAGTACATCCGAGGCTGATGTCTGTAGTTTTATAGGTAATGGAAAAGTTAGAATGTAGACCTCATGTAAGGTTTGTGGTGCTTAGATTACAGGGAGATTTATCATCGAGGGGAGTGTGGAGATCAATCCTACCATTGAGTCCTGACACTGGTGGACGCAGGCCGACCAACTGATGAAGCTGAGGAGATGTATGCACAAAACAGCAGCATTCTTACAATCTTATTCAAAAAGAGAGAGCAGAGAGAGAGCAGCAAGGTGATATAGTTACCAATGAAGATGTGTCACTATTAGACAGATATAACAGCTGATATCAGGATTGAGAGCCTCAGACAGTGACGGCAGGAAATGATGAGTACCCATGCGTAAGAGGAGTAAAAGCAGGATATGAGAAATAAACTAGAATATACACTTTTATTAATCCCCAAGGGGAAATTAGTTCTCTGCATTTAACCCATCCTTAGTTGTTAAGGAGCAGTGGGCTGCGGTGAAGCGCCCGGGAAGCAACTGGGGGTTCAGTACCTTGCTCAAGGACACTTCAACTTGCAACTAATGGGGAGAGCGGGGATCGAACCCACAACCCTGCGGTTGCAGGACGGCCCTCTTACCCCACTGAGCTAAAGCCACCCCCAAATAGGTCTAAGCATGCAGAAGAAGGGTTTTCCTGGATACATTTACGCTTGAGCTCCATTACAATTCAACATAAATGTCTAAACCAAAAGGGTGAGAAAAACCAAGATGTTAAGGTTATCGTGGCGCTAGAAGAAACATTACATGACACAAAGGGTCCGTTTTACGTCTCTGTTGGTGTACGGATGAAACAAATGAGATCAAAAGATGTTGGTAGAATCATTTTGGAGAGAGACATGCTCTTTACACTAAGCCAAGCTAACTATCTCCCGCTCTGTGAGTCATGAACCTTCTCAATACTCTCAGCGAAGAAAAATCCAGAAATGTCAAAAAATATTTCTAGAAATTAACCAAGCAAGACAGAGTAAGAGCACCTTTCAGATTCGCGCCGCCGTGGGACAATTGAGAATCTGCATGCAGAGATGTGTGTGTGCGTTTGTCCCCATCCATGTTGGTTCATGCTCGACTCTACATGCTACTCCCGTGTGTATGTCACTGTGCTATCACTTGTGCAAGACCCCAAACTCTAGTGTGATTAACTGTTTGTCCCAAACAGTGCCTGTACAGATAACAAGGCGGCAGTCATCTGGCAGAGTTCACTGGCCTGGACACACAGATACAGACACACACACACACACACACAGACAGAGGGGCTGATGCAAGCTATGGCCCCACTTCAGTCAGAGGAAACCACATCTTTGCAATCACAGAAAACGCAACTGTGCTTTTCTTTCTTTTCCTTCCACCGTTCCCTTTTCTCTCTCTCGTAGGGCCGGAAAGTTCTGGAGGGAAGTCGGTGTTTGAAAAAAAATTCAATATGTGCGAGAACACAGTCATCAGAACATTGTTCTGGGCTATTTCTGTTGTAAACGAGAGACAGAGAACAGGATTAGTTTGTGATCAGGTGATCCGTGGACACTTCTTGGCTTGGACGCTTCGGTTGACGCACACTTTGACATACACAAACACATACACACACACTATTTGACCCCAGTGTCAGCTCTAGTGTTAGCAGTGAGGCGGCTGCGGATGTCCATCTGTTGACTCTGAGTGATGTAAGCTCAAGATGAGCCCTGCAGATTAAGAGTGAAGGCAAACAAAGGGCCCTGCCAAGATGAGCCACAGTGTATACAGATTATTATAACAATACAGCCACACGAGCGCTGCCGTAAACCATTTGCATAACTCTTGTTAATGTGTTTCGGAAAATGTTCTTGCTTTGCTTTGAGGGGATACCCCGACATGGAAACTTATACTTAGGTGGTCCATTCCAGCCGACATCAATTGTTTACCTAGCCCTGCTGAGGATCACATGGAGGGGAAGCAGACAAAGAGCGATGTGTTGTCTTTAACAGCCTCACGCACGCTCGGATAGAACAGACACACACAGAAACATACGGTACATGCAAAGTCACACACCTTTTATTCATCCATCCATCTATCTATCTATCTATCTCTCTCTCTCTATCTATCCATCTATGTATGTATCTATCCATCTATCCATCCATCTATCTATCTATCCATCTATCTATGTATGTATCTATCTATCTATCTATCCATCTATCTATGTATGTATCTATCGATCTATCCATCTATCTCTCTCTCTATATATATATATATATATGCCTATCACACTAATTTAACCAGCAGACTGAGGCTGTTCATACTTTTCAGATAAACCAATCATCTTGTTGCTGTAAAAGTTGGACATATCTTCCTTTCTTGTTGTCTCTTCAGCTTCCTGTGGATTTGAACCACCACCTCCGTATTTTATCAGAAGGAGTTAGTACTGTCCAGTGAGCACGTCAGGAAACCCTCGTCAAACATGACATCAATAAAGATGATCTGATATATTCACTCGTTCACCACCAAGGTGGCGAGGCTCTATTGGGGGGATATTGCTGAGTATCTACCACCGTAACATGAAGTCATCGACGGAAACTGCTCTCATATGTGCATGTTGAACTTTTTAATTGTGCTCAATAAATAAAATGAATCAATACTTTTATTTAAGTCTTTAAACCCTTCTTTCAATTTCTCTCCTGACAAAATGCTAGAGCTGCATACATAGGAACAGACTTGTTTGGAGTCAGAAACACACACGCAGCTGATGTTTCCTCTCAGAATCCTTTCCTTTTAATGCTGTGTGGTCATTTATCATGGTTTCTGCCATACAGGACATCAAAATCGCCTCGTTTTTGAACCACCACCCCTCACCCCCACCAGTCTTACCTGTCTCCCAACACTCAGAGCTGCTCTCAGCCCTCTGTGGGGGTTCAGCATGTGTTAACATGACAGCTTGAGCCCCAGTGGGAACCTTAATTGCATCATTTCATGGATGCGAGTCAGTGCTGTGCTCCGGGAGAGTAAACAAGCTCTGAATCCAGGAGCAGCGAGAGAGTGAGGGGGGGTCAGGAAGGGGGAGTGATGGAAGGGTGATGGAGAAATGAACGAGGAGCATGAATACAAGAGCTGGTATAAAGAAGAAGAGGCGGTGCTTCAGGATGGGAAATTGGTGTAAATTACTGAGATTGAAATGTGAGATAGTGAAGGTGTCGAGAAGGCAAAAGAAAAAAAAATCTCTTAGCTAATAATGAAAAATCCACAAAAAGCAACAGCCTTGCAAAACCACCCAAAACTCCTCCAAGGTGGTCGTCAACTGAGGTTTGTTTTGTTATGTGATAAGCCGAGAGTTAAGTGAGGCAGAAGGAAAAGGCAGCAGCAGGCTGGTCGGAAAGTGTGTCTTCATCAGTAAGTGATCGGGGCCAGGGAATATGAGATTTCAGCTGCCTCGGTCATGCGTTTCAGCAGTAGTACTCACCGAGTAAGCCAAGATGTAAACACATGAGGTCACAGAATACACGATGCAATTGGGGGTGTGACACAACCAGATATACAACTGGGGGATTTTACATTCACACACATGTACACTTGCAGGTATGGAGTCAGGAAAACAACCAGCACACATGTTTACAGTCCAGATCCAATATTCTCATATTATTCAATATATTCAATTCAATTCAATTCGGTTTATTTGTATAGCCCAATTTCACAAATTACAATTTTGTCTCGGAGTGCTTTACAATCTGTACACATAGACATCCTTGTCCCAAAACCTCACATCGGATCAGGAAAAACTCCCAAATAACCCCTCTAGGGGGAAAAAATGGAAGAAACCTTGAAAATGTTGCAACTTGGAGGCCACGATTTATATACAAAATTACAGGAGACCTGTGCCATTGTGGACAAACACAGATCTTTCCCCTTCATGACATCATGACTTCATAAGGTAACACATGATATTAATCTCATGTACATTTAACCATGATGTTGTGGTGCGGTGGTGAAGTGGTAACAGTTATTCATGGTGCAGGGAGAGTCAAAAAAAGACTTCAAGAGATGTCACAGTCGTGGTGAGGATCGTGAGACCTTTCCAGAAAAGGGTCATGGCTGACATGGGTGGTATCAGAAAAATCAAATCCTTGTAGTCAATATGAGGAATAATGGATTATAATGTGGCTTTGATGGAGGAGCAGTGCCTCCAGGGAAAATGTGGGGTAAAGTTACTTATTTGTGTTTGTTTATGTAGTTAAAGAGAATACCGTAAAGCATATGGTGGACATTCTTTTTTATGACAACGACCAGTCTTGATGATTTACACCCAATTGATATATTTAGAAAACTTTGAGAATGCCATGAAGCAATTATGTCATTAAAACACATGTTTGGGTACAAAATATATGTTTTTTCACTGCTCAAATCACAGTACTGTACCCGCACTGTGTTGTGTTTTACCTCCACGTGCACACTGCAGTTTGGAAATATACATCTCACAGTCACACGTACATATTCACTTAATGCTGTTGAACTCACAGTCCTCTCCTACACGAGCAGTGCTCCTCCTGGATATGACTGCAATGAAAAAAGGTTCTATAATACTGGCGCCTGAACATGAACTCAGCACTCGGCACTCAGCACGGTAAAGTGAACATTTAAAACTCTAAAAAGATTTGCGATGCAATGACTGTATAATCTTGAAAAAAGGTTCAAGTTACACGATCAGGGTGCAAATTACAGGATCATTCATAACATTATTTTATACTCGGTAGATAACTTTGGTAAAGATACTCTGAATATATATAATAACATTAAAAAAATTAAACGTGGATCATATTCTTGTTGTTTTGGCCATCCATATAATTATTAATAATACAATTGTACTCTCCAAGTTAATTGCAAAGGCAAAATGTTGTCCATCACATTTGTCAAATGACGTAGTGTATTGTACTAGTTGTGAGTCCATACATTTTCTTTAAATACAATGTTAGATGACTCACATTTGATTATAAAGATTAAATAAATATCTTCTGTTTGAATAATATGTAGAAAAGATTAACAAAGGCATTAACAAATATCTGTTTAACAAACTAAGTCAAAAGTCAAAGGTACAAGTCTAAAAACACAAGATGAGGAGTTAACTGTGACTCCCACTGAACGTTTAGGTTAGAAAGTAGCTGCTGAAAGTTAAGAAGATACTGTTGAGAAAGCTAACAATCGGCAGCTTAAATTCTAGATTCATTCAGCAAATATGGTACCATGTTTTGTTCCCTTAAGGGAAAATACTTGCAAAACAAGCTGCTCTTCCCACTTCGCAACTCGACTTCGATCATGTGGCCGGCAGGAATTTCACAGTCACATGTGTTCCAGTAACTATCGCTGTCTGCTCTACATTATGCATTCATAATATTTGTGAGGTTTAAAATAATCTTTTATCAATTAGCTATTTATGTGTTTCATTTGCGAGGCACAAGAGAGATGTCGTCCCGACACAAAGCGGCTGTTGCCTATTGAATCCCCCCCAGGATTAAATACGTCACTACAGAGAGAGAAAAAACACACAAAGTGAATACAGAAAAACAAATTGTTCACTTTCGTCTGGATGAGCACAAAATAAATGACGTGTCTCTTCTTAATCCCAGGGCCATTGTTTTTTCCCGTCTCCTCCTGTTACCCTATAAGTATTGCTTGTGCTGACTCTTTCACTCATGTATACAATATTATAGCATGCACTTCCAGCCATCTCAGTCCTACAAATATTTGGTATACAGGCTGTTCATGTTTATTCAAAGTACTGGGTTACACTGTTTGGGAAAGATAGCCAGACAAGAGCCCTTTGGGAAGGAAAAGGAAAACTATTCCAAATGAAAAGTAATGATTCATGCCACAGATAGTGTATAAACTCAAATATACGCTGGACCTCGCAGCACTATTGGACAGTTCCACTTTATGCAATTTTGATTGGATCTGAACAGTGCATAGACAACTTAGTATTGCATTACTCTAAATATGGCAGCGCGTGCACTGTATGTGCAAGTGAGGACCAGAGTGAGCTGGGTGGTCTCCACTCACTATCAGTATACAACACGGAGCCTCGTTGGTATTTTGGGAAGGAAATTAATATTGCCATCAGTGGTGGCTCTCTGCGTGTGTCCCTCCGTGCACGAGCGTGTGTGCTGCGTCTTTCCGAAAAAAAACAGAGCGCATAATTTCCATTTCAAATGAGGGAACATTTGTGTCAGGCTGAACTTTGAGCGATGCCATGACGCTGCATGACGACACAGCAGCCATCTCCGCTCTCTCGTCGCTGTCGACTCCGCGGGCAGCGTTTCCATTCGAGCGGGAGTCGAAAGGAAAACCCGCCAAGGCCCTTTGCCACGTTGGCCCGAGTTTAACTTAAACATTTTCTCAACATCCTTCTCTCCACTCTTTTTACCTGGCTGGAGGACAACCCATCAGTGGAAATGTTGCAGCTGGCTTACCAGAAATGAGACCGCAACCAAAAACAGGGTTCTTATACATTACAGTCCCATAAAAACAGATTATGTCTGGACTAAGATTGTAGGTCAAGGTTCATTTTTTGGATCGGTAATATCTCAATACTTTCCTAATAGTTATGATAGAGAGAAAGTGAATTGCTTTTTTTATTCTTTTGTTTGTGTTGCCCTTCTATATATGCATGTATAAAATAGTGAGAGTATAGAGACAGACAGGTGAGAGAGAGACACGTCAAACAACGGTTCCCAGATAAATAAATAAAAACACATTTCAAAGGAGCAGTTTGGATAATACACATTTGTTGCTTTCTTGCAGAGAGTTAGACGAGGAGATCAATACTATTCTGCCACCTGTAAATATACATCGTCCTCTCGCGACCGTTTAGCTTCGCTCAAAATGACAGCACATGTCACCTCCAAGGGGTAAACGGCTAGCCGGCACCTGAACACGAATACAAAAAATAATCCACCCCAGTGCTTTCAAAGCTACATAATAAACATGTAACATTATATAATACTACACTGTGATATGTGTAAAAAGGATAACTTGTGTTATGTTCAAAGCTATTTCTTGGCTGGAAGGAGTGACTTCCTGAAGCATCCTCTCGAAGGAAAGAAATTAGATATAACATGTAAATCAGTGAGCTTTAGAGGTTTTAGTTCAATCTGGTAAGACCCATGAATAAAGAAAGGATGTTTATTGTTAACATGTGATGCGCAATGGTGAAGTCTCAGAGTCTTTGGCGCTTGGACTCTACGGGGAGATTTGTAGTTGAGGGCTGACTGCCCTGATCAGCAACGAGATAGATCCCCCCCGTGGAGTCCAGACCTGGTGGTGGCTGATGAGCTGATGGAATGATGAGTTGAAGCTGATGGATCCTTGAAGACTGGCTGGAGATGGGGTGGTGGAGGGGTGCATGACAGCAACCTGAATGAACTGAAGGTAGAGAGACTGTCATATTTGAACGAGACAGCAGCGAGACGATTGGCTCGCCATGTCCTCATTTCCCCGTGCTTATTGGATAGAGTGGACCAGCTGATCTGCGCAGCTGGAGTCATGATTGACAGCGCCGAGCAATGACCGCGAGCAAGTAATGAGTGCGCATGTGTGGGAAATGATTATCGGACTGAGGGATGAAAGGCTGGTGTGAGGGGTAATGGTCTTCCTGTCTGAATTTACGCGAAGCTTCATTAGGCCGATTTAGTTCATGTCTTTTTAAACTTTGGAAAGATAAATTAAGTATTTATGTTAAGCGAAGTGTGATATTAATCTTCTCATCTTACATTCTGTGAGAAAACAAAATAGCACATTACCCAAAATGGTGAGCTTTTCCTTACTCAAGCACTTTTCCTTTATGTGGATATAGAAGTTGGGACTGAAGATGATTCTTTGCCTTGAGTTTTGCGTTGACAAATGAATCTCACCATGAGCTTCATCATTAGCTGTTATGCAGCTTTTGATCTTATCACATGGTCTTCCTTACACATACAGGACTGTCTCAGAAAATTAGAATATTGTGATAGTTCTTTATTTTCTGTAATGCAATTAAAAAAACAAAAGTCATGCATTCTGGATTCATTACAAATCAACTGAAATATTGCAAGCCTTTTATTCTTTTAATATTGCTGATTATGGCTTACAGCTTAAGAAAACTCAAATATCCTATCTCTAAATATTAGAATATCATGAAAAAGTATACTAGTAGGGTATTAAACAAATCACTTGAATCGTCTAATTAACTCGAAACACCTGGAAACACATTTTCAAATGTTTGATTTTGTTTTGCTGTTATAAATCTTTTTTTTTACTTGGTCTGAGGAAATATTAAAATTTTATGAGATAGGATTTTAGAGTTTTCTTAAGCTGTAAGCCATAATCAGCAATATTAAAAGAATAAAAGGCTTGCAATATTTCAGTTGATTTGTAATGAATCCAGAATGCATGACATTTTTGTTTTTTTAATTGCATTACAGAAAATAAAGAACTTTATCACAATATTCTAATTTTCTGAGACAGTCCTGTATATGTGGCCCAGTCAAGATGAGTGCACATAGAAGAGTGAAGAATCTTTTATTATATATTCCCATCACAGCTGGGCAACTCTCACTGCTGATGAAGGTCATGTGATGCTATCAAAAGCTCCACAACAGCTACTATAGTAGGACTTGTGGTGCGATGGTTTTGTTATTGATTCTCTAAAAGTACATGGAGACATTTTATATTAATTTCCTTTTTTTCAATAAAATTTCTATTTTTACAATAATTAAAGTAGTACTAAATTGCATCAGAAATTTGGAAATCTCAACATGAAAACAAGAGGCAAATATTTCAGACATGCTATAAATTTTAATAGACATATTGATATTTCTGTAGAGAAACAAAGTTATCCCTAGTTTTATTTACAATACAGGAATACAAAAAAATTGTCACAAACAGTACAATGGTAAAAACAACATAGAAGAACTTAAATAATTATTTTATTTGTGTAACTACTTAAATAATGAAAATGGTTATTCTATTCACACCACGCCGTCTCAGCAGCTACAATGCAACTTTCACATTAAGTGCTAAAAGAAATGATAATTTTCCATTTTACAGCATGAATTCCATTTTGACCAGGTAGTATTTATTTCAGCAAACACAAGCGAGGCGGGAGATGAGGAACAAAGACATATCTTTAACGGACACTGAACCTCAAATAACTATGACACTTGGAAACTTGTTTTTCAAAGTGAAAGTTGGGAGGAGAGCAAAACTGCAAATGTTTGCCTTCAACAATGTGAAACCCAATGACTGATAAATGAATGACAAAAGATCAAAAGGTGGAGTTTATGGAGAATATGGGCAAACATGTATGTGTGCTGCATCTGAATCAACTTCTGTCTGGCATCCGAAAAGACATAACACGTGAATGTGGCTCCAGCCCTCCCAGTCAGAGTTAAACTGTTTTCTGACTACAAGAAGGAGTCAGATGTTCATTAGACGTTCAATCGGCATCATCTCCATGAGACGGATCATTAGTTTAATCTTAAATCTGCTCTCCACAGAGAAGATCTGCCAAGACTTGGTGGCCTGACCAGACGTTTGATCATCTGACAACAGAGACACATTTCTGACAGTGCTAGTGAAACCAGATGAAATGGATGGGCTCAGCCAACTGCTCCGAATTACTCTCCAGGCACAGACATGCATTACTTTTACAGTAAGGGCGGGCAGGGGGGTATAAAAAGAAACTTGTCCTCACGTGTCTTTCTTAACAGAGGAAAAAGCTGCATTTGTATAAGTACAAGAACATGAAATGACATGAACTGACAAGCTTAGTGTAAAACTGCTTTCTATAAACACCATTCTCTCCCATATATTATTACGCTTAAAAAAATAAACCCTCCTCTATGATAACAATAGTAATGCTATAGTTTTTTTTTTCGTTTTTTTACGAGTTTTTTTTGCAATGCTAAGTAGTACTTAGGTAAGCTCTATTGGAAATATACATCACTGCGCTATCTCTTCCCTTTATAGTTTTGAGTTTGGGTTCAATTTCAGTGTGTGACGCATGAAAGGAGTTTGATAAATGATAACTGTGATAGTGTGGTGTGTACATGGGAATGTTAAACTACTCTCATTGCGCTTTTAATACATGTTTTAATTCATTTTGAATAATAAAGTGAATGAAACAAAAAATGAATACAGTGCATGAGAGCCAGAAACTCTGTTCAGATTGTATGAAACTGGCTTTGACAAAACGGTCTCACTTAGTTCCTATTTCTGTGTCGGTGACAGTCCTCTGTTGTTCATCCACTCTGTACATTGATAGCAAGTGAATGTTGCAAAACAAAGTATACACACTGTATACTATTATAGCTTTTTTATGACAATGTGCCCACAAACTAAATACAACATCTGAAGTGAGACGACACGGTCCATCTCTCCGGTATTAGTGCCTTTAGAATAGTATAGCACAAAGCACTGCAGGCTCTATAGGACCCACGACTCTCATAGACGTCAGAGGTGCAGAATGTTCCTTCAAAGTCTGTGTATGGGGACATATATTTTGAATGGACCATGAGTATAAATTGGATCTGGAGCCACGCCGCTCCTGACAACTATTTATCCTTAAAGAAGCCCTGAACAATCAACTGTCTCCACTGAAAAGCCTCAAACTCCCTTTTATCGAGGGGTCTTAATAATACGACAGATAGCCCCTGAAGAGATCCAAAGTCTTGGGTTAAAAATGTTCTGTTCCTGTGGAGTCAGCCGTGAGTGAGCATTCCTCTGTGCGAGACAGGACGCTTCCGAGTGGATTTTCCATAACTTGGCCGTGCAAATCATCTCCTCCGCCTTCTGCAGGCCACTCCAAAGTGTGAACACGGCTTGGATGCCAGGCCTGGTGCTCAAGAGCATGTAGTTTATAGGCAAAAGAGGACGAGTCTGGTATGGTGATGAGGACGAGGATGAAAAGCAGTCTGATGGGGATTGTGTGTGTGTGTGTGTGTGTGTGTAGGAGATTAAGAGGCCATATTTAGGACACCTCGTTAGAGTCTGCTGGTGGTGGTAGGTAGATTTGCGTCAACGTGAGGATGACAGCGAGGAGCAGCCCCCCTCTGCGCACCCCTATACGATATAGCTGGTCAGGTCGAGGAGGTACGAGGTCATGTCAATGATGTGGTCGAGTATGCCGTCTTTCTCCTGGTCGTTGGGCATGCCCTGCTCACTCTCCTCACACTGGGCCCCAGAGTAGCCGCTCTTACACAGGCACTTGTTGGGCTCCATGCACACTCCTCCATTGCGGCAGACCGGTTCACACTTGGCTGCGGCCGCAGAGAGAGCAGAAAACACAGTGGTCAAACGGTAAGTCAGAGAAAGATGAGGAGAAACAGATGCCGGTGCTCTGGATTTAAGTTCAAATATGTGTTTGTATATTGTGGCAGGCAATGTTGTGCATTAATGAACCTCACTTAAACATCTGGAAAGTAACAACGCATGGACATTCGTTCACATGATGCTCCTCTGAAAGCAGCAGATGCAAATCTCCTTAAGAAGACTCACCAACTCGGCAGAAGGGTCCCTCCCAGCCGGGGCTGCAGCAGCACTTGCCCGTAGGAGTGCAGTGTCCATTCTTACAGTGTCTGGAACAAGCGGTCATCAGGAGCTCTGGAGGCTCCACTTGACGCTGGCACTCTTTCGGGGCATGAGGCCTGCAACGGTTGTTAGAAGGAGGGAAAGTCAATATGTGGGGGACACATTTGTCACGTGGCACTGGGACAGAGTACTGGGACAACAGAATGCAGTTGAGCCCTTTCTGATGAAACTCAGGGTCGGACCTGCAATCTTCCGATTTTCAGTCTAACGTTCTACCAACTGATATATTTTGGTTTGTAGTGGGTGTATGATAAGAGAATCTTAGGAATATTTAGACATTTCACATTGATTCCCAAATCCTTTAATTGAGACCCACAATACTCTTGGTTATCATTCAAGCAGTCTACTCGAGAGGGAATGCAAAACATTAACATGTTGTCCCTCTTGTCGGAGGGTTAAGTCTGGCCTTCTTTATTTAGATCAGGTTAAATGTGGAGCGTACCGCCAATAATGACACAATGACATATTTGATCTTGATTCACACCATGTTTCCCTTCAAGAAACCCCTCAACAATGTACCGCCTTTGTTGAAATGCCTCAAATTTTTTTGGGCAACATATGCATCCAATAATAGTTTCTGTTCTAAAAATAATTAGAGCTGTAAACAGACTGATTCATCAAAGGCAAGCAAAGTGCGTTATTCCTTATGAAGACAAACATCCAGATGCCCAGATGAGCTGAAATTGATTTATTTCACATCACACTCTGGAAAAAAAAATCTGGAAATAATACAGTGCTTAATAACACTCAAATGTGAGGCGTCTGTTATTGCCCACTGCCCACACACACTGTCTGTGTTTGCGTCTGTAACAGAGAGACAGGGAGAACTACAGATGTCTGAACAGTTCTGCTGCACTGATGTAAAAGGCTCATAAGGCAACACAATTTCCTGACACTGAAGGACACACAGGTTTGGCAACTGGTGCGCGGCTATGGGAGCTGAAGAGCATCAGTAGTGAGGTCAGTGTGTATGTAATGCTTCATCCATGGTAATGGTAGCTAATAGCTAACTATGCATTCACTCAGGGCTTAGTGGGGGAAATGGTAGCAAGTTTGTTGAGTCACACCTGTTCTGACCTTCAGTAGCTGGGAAAATATAATATTTGTTTGGCCTTTTATTACTGTGTGTGAAGACACGTGTTTAAGCTTCATATAGAGTCTGTCAGTTGTTAGTTAAATGACTGCAACTACAATATTGTGTGGTAGATACTGTATTGATTTAACTCCGCTAGTATTTACTTCCTGGTTTAAAAAATGTGTTGCAAATATTCTGACAGACACACTGGCCAACGGCACTGTGCAGTGACAATACGGTGGCTCTGTGAGGATAAGTTGCTTTAAATTTGGATGATGGAGGGCAGGGGGGGGTTGATTCCCATGCTCCCATCAGCACCCAACTCCAGACTCCATCCATGCTGGCTTTTGTTGTTGCAGGCTGCATGCAGTTAAAAAAAAAAGAGCGAAGGAGGGAAGCAAACAGAAAGAGAGGGAGAGAGAGAAAGAGTAAGAGTCCCTGGAGGATTGGGGGGGGGTGTAGCTAACACTGTTAATAGCAGGCAGGGGTCAGCAGCGCCACTAAACAGTCTGTACGACTGCCAGGGTGGCTGTGAAAACAGCACCTGCTGGTAGCGCCACTTGACAAAGGCAGCTGGGTCAACAGCCACTGTGGGAATTTATCAACTTTGGGAGGGGTGGTGTATGTGTGAGAGCAAGGGAGTGGGAGAAGGGCGACAGTGCTCACACATGAGGTAGTTACAGGGACAGAGAGAGAGAGAGAGAGAGAGAGAGAGGATGATGACTGATGAAAATCACAATTAAATTGGAGACCATGTCATAATTGAAATGACAATAGAGTAGAAAGTGAGCAAGGCATACGAGTTCCGGAATGAATGCACAGCTGTAAAGATAATAATCAGGAAGATTAATGCAGGTGTTTAGTGTAAAAAAAAAAAGAAGCCCTCCCTTCTGTCTAAGCTGAACACTAACATATCATAACACTGACATGCATTCAAGCCTGTGCAATCAGAGCAGTGGGAATGCTCTGCTCCAGATTTGTTCCTGATCGGTTTAATTATTGTGTCCTGTGTGCGTGTGTGTGTGTTTAGCTTGTTGGCTCGCAGGGCCTGTTTGATTGACATGAGGTATATGTGAGAAAAGGGCTGTGGAGTGGTGTACATTGTGCGCCCTAACAATGGTTTAATCAAACGTCCCAGTGTGGTCTCTTTTGCTGTTTTGTCATCTGACTCCATTGTTTGGGGGCTTCTTTTGTAGCTTCATTCCTTGTTTTAATTGTGCAAGAAATTTACTGTGTATTGTAGGAGCCAGGGCTATTCAGTGCGACTGGCAAGCAGCTTTGTCAAGGGGAGGACCACAGCAGAGATGTAGGAAGATTTAGGAGGGATAGGAAAATAAAGAAAAGGCTTTTTTTTTTCCTGCAGCGTGCTGGGAGCTAGCGTACCACACGCTCACACAGGCTCACAGATGTGCATGTTCACGTGTGCGCACCACCCACACAGTGTATATCTGTACACACACACAAAAACACAGAGGCACATATACAGTGATTTGTGACTTCTATGGCTAATGCAGTCCATAAAGGAGGTCTCAGGACCCTATTGGAAGTTCGCTGTGTCTTTTTAAGGTCTCTGCACACAGTAATTCAATCAGTCCGGCCTGCAGCGGACACAATGTGAACGTGTGAAAACTCTTTCATAATACTGCTTTACATTCTACTCTGTGGAGGGGGAGGGGGGGCTGTAACAAATAGAAAGGCAAATTGCATTTTACACCAGAAACCAGCAGGAGGTCTGGCTCTATACTGCGTGTTATAATTACGCTATTGCAGAGGACCAACTGTAAGAGCAGAGATGTTTGTGTCCAACTGCATGGATTAAGTACAACATCTGCTTTTTCAATTTTATATGATACATTTTGCTATATGACTCCCATGACTTATTGAGTAAACACAGAGGGGCTCAAACAAATCCTGGTTTTGGGCTGTATCATAATATATTTCTTTGTTAGGTTATTTCTGTTTTCTTTTTCGAGCATTGCTTGGAGCAATACTTGTTCCTGGCATTAGTATAATGCAATTATGTTCTTAAATGCAGACTCAATGGGACTATATAGTAGCTAAACTTGCCTGCTTACAGTACGAGGAAACACAGCCAAACTAAAGTATAATTTTTTCTAAGGGCCTCTGCTTTGCTTTGGTTTAATATCGTAAATAGTATTGTTGAAAAGAAAAAGAAAATAAGCAAGAAAAACTTCAATATTAGATTGTGTCTCAATCAGATATGACATACATATTTTACATTGAAAGAAATTCTTATTTATAAGCATCTTTTGTTTTCTACCTTGTTTATATGTGAACTACTTTGGATCGGGGTACGGTGAACAGAATCTAAATTCAAAGGTCCACTTACTATTGCTTCAAAACTTTCAACTGCATGTCACAGCCACAATATAGAGACTATATAGTTGGAAATATGTCTATCGAACTATTATACCACAAACAAGCCCCGTCTTGCTCTCTGACTCTTTCTCTCACCCACATACACCCTCACACCACACACATTCAGCATGTTTCAAAATGCATGGTGGCCTATTTATTATTGGAGGGGTACTCCAACTGACAAACAAATACCTAGAAATGAAGTCATCTGGCCAGGACATGTTTACACAAACACTGCTGAGGGATTTTATGGCTGATGTTTCCCTGTAAGCCTTTGCCGGCCTCCCTAACGGTTCCTCTTTTTCCCTCTATATTCCCAAACACAGTGCTAGATGCTATACTGGACCACAAAAACCACCATACTCTAAAACAAACCTCTTTATGAGAGGGCTTTAGGGTCCAGATGTTCTCGCAGTATGGAAAAGAAAAAAGGGGAGGACCACCAGACTTGATAATGCGCTGAGGTCAGACATGTTAGCTACCCCAGTTACTCCCCCGTCACCCCTCTCCATCCTCGCTGTAACAAGATCATAATAACCAAGCCAAAGTGTATGAGGAGTCAAGACTCCAACACCACAGGGTCCACACAGACTAAACAAGTCCACTTGATGGTGGAAAGAATTGTTATTTGGGAGAAATGCATCTAGCAGTCATGCCAGAAAGCAGAAATATGGAGCGAGCCACCAGGGATCCTTTGAAACATCTGGGGCGTAATTAATTGTGCTAATGCCTGGGTGGCACTGTGATTACCAAGGAATAATCAGCTGTTTCTATTGTGATTCTTAAAAAATGCTAATTCTCTCTCTCTCTGAGTCTGCCTCTCCTACTTTATCTGCCTCTCTTCATCAAATTGCACCTAAAGAAGTGTTTAGAATTCAGGACTTTTCTTGTGCATTCAGTATGTTTAAAGTTGGTCTTGACCCACTCACTGGCCTGAGCAGATGGCCCAACTCTGCAAGAACTTACTGATAAGAAGAGAGCCAGAAACATGGTGGGGGGGATTCAGCTTGAAAATGAATATGCAATTAGTTTGAATTACAAAGTGTGTTTATGTTTGCAGCGATTTCCATACTGCAAAGTTTAGTGTATCAGACAAATATGCATATACTTCCCGACCGTATTATGTGAGAGGAATTCATGCCCCGTCTGGATATTTTCTCATCTCCAGTGACAAATGTTTTTAACATGTACAAATAGTTTGCACAAATAGTTTATAGTTCCATCCCTATCAGAATAATTTATAATACTGACATGCATATGGTTAGGATTATGGCACAGTGACACACACACACACACACATTTGAATCATGAAGCACTACCCACACAATTCCAGTTGTTTAACATCAACTAATTAAGCATTAGACTGCAAGGAAATATAGTGGATTGCCCCCCTCAGAGTGAAGTTATGTGTGTGTGCTGGATTTTAAAAAAAACTTATATGTTATATGCATGAGCTTGTGCGAGTGTTACTATGTGTTGATATAAAATATGTCGACGTCTCTGTGTATGACAACAGGTGCCTTTGTGTTTTTATTCCTCTCAGCAGAATGAACTCTACTGTCAAATACTGTGAAAATACCCAGCATGCAATCATTATTAAGTTGACACTAACACAGCCAGCTCATCAGTGTTTCTGTTAGCAATACTTTACAATAACATTTTGAAATGCTATGCTTGTTTTCCACTTACTGCTCAGCATTTGTTTTGGCTCAGGAAGGTAGTCATGTGATGACTTGTTAAAGGGCATAAAAGTCCTGGTGACAGCGATATGTTTAGTGTGTGTGGAGCGGACGTGTGGAGGTGGTGAGGAAAAGATGTCACTGCAGTGAAATGTGAATAACTATAGATCCATGGTTTCATGAGAGTCAGTTGCATGAGTGTCCTGTATGCTATGATGTATGTGAAATCATTGGACTCCCACCATAAAACAAAACCAGCATGGAATTAGGGATGGTGAGCTCATTTACTGGTCTATTTAGATTGAGGGTTCACATGCTTATTATTAAACTGAGACCAAACTATATACCGCAACAGTTTATAAACAATTGATGGATGAAACAATAAAGTTCACTCAAAGCCCCTTTCCAAATGTGTAACAAACCATCCGAAACAGTTCTTAATGTACCTTTTAGGGTCAACCAGCTTGTAGAGTTTCCCACTGTGTGACTGCGCCATGCTTTTACTGCTCGCCAGTATGTAGACTTCACCTGCAAATAGGAACAGTCACATGGAAACGGGCCATTAGCACTGTTTGCATTACAGATTCTCAATGTGCAGCATATGTCACATGTCAAACTTTCTTCCATTCATGTTATACCTGGGTCAAAATGAGGAGAGGGGACAAGAGGTAGCAAATGATGACAAGAGGACAAAAGGAGAGGACATGAGGAGAATGAGTGTGGCGAAAGCTTCTGCATTGAAGCACTTGCCAAAGGACTATAAGAAAAGGTTTAACTGAGCAATTGAATATCATGAGTGGGAACCAAGCAGATAATTTAATGAGGAACAAGCCAAAAAGAAAATACCACAAGTGGACAAATTCTAAACATGTGTCTGTGGAGCCCATACATCCAGGATGATTCTTGCACAACTCAAAATCAAATTCAGGAATCTTTAAAATATCTTGTCAAATAATAACTCCAAGCCTTGGAAAGAACTGTGATTAAACATTTGTGATGGCGTGAGCCACATCATGTGTTTATGCTAATCATAAACACCAGAGCGGGCAGTTAATGATCCGTCTGTGTCTGGTGGGGGTGTAGCTGTTAAAAATGTTCTGTATCATATTAGTCTGCTCACCTCAGCTCACCCTACCTTAGCTGCAGCCCCCTACCTCCAGGTAAACAGTAACACATCCTTCTACCCATGCAAAACATTGCATTGTGGGTGGCCCTAAACACAGCTCATAAGTGGGTCTTTTGGAGTAGCGTTACTATCTTATGGAAATGACAATTAATCCAAAAGGAAGTACACACACTCTTTAATATCCTGTTGGGAATGTGCCATAGAGGTAGAAACGCTATTAGTTCCCCTGTAGATTTGAGTGTTACTCCGTGTGGGATAGGTGTTGCAATTTGTACAGATTTAAAATCGTGTTCTTATGCATCCCACTGTGTTAGTGCAAAACATTACAAAAACACATTTTTGAATAACCAACTGGAAAATGCCACAACATGTGCACCATTGATAAATATACAACAAAATAACTAAGCCATGATTTTTCCATAGTTTTTCCATCCATCATTTGAGGCCAACACGCCTTCAGGGGTTCGTGTTGTAAAACCCACAAGGGATTTCAGAAAGTATGTTAACACATTTCTGTCAATAATGTGGCTGTAGGGAGGAAGAACAAAACAAAGGGAGAGAGATGAGAAAAAGAGCGAAAATGAGAGAGTCTACATTACTGCGTCGGTTTCTTATCATTGCCCCACTGACCTAGTTCGTCCTCTCCGAAGCCCAAGATGTGTCCCACGAGCATGGAGCCACAGGAGCCCGCTGAGCCCAGACACAGAGCTTTCTCCTGCCACTGTTCCCCACTAGCGGGTGTTGGCACTGTCGACTTCTGGAGGATCCGCAGGTTACTGAGACAAACAAAACACACAAGAGTAGGTGAATTACTGCATTCATTACTTTGTCAGTTTATCATAATATAGTGAGAAATACAAAACTATTCATTTGCTGCAATATAAGACACATTCCAGTTGAGATCCCAAACAAGGACAACTTTTACTTCATGCAACATGGTTCATTGACCCATCAGTCTTTTCCACTCCGTGTCTCACATGGTGTTATTTAAGTCCTCAGCTTTTAGTTTCAAAACAAACATCATGCTGGAGCCATCACTTAGCCACAACAGTATGCCCAAAATTAACCGACCACACATTGTTCTAAACATAGTGCCAACTCCTGATAGTGTACTCGCCCCCTGCTATTTACTTCCTTTGTTGACTCAAGCGTCAGTGTTCGACATCAGCAAAGTAGGATGAATTACAAACCAAAGAAAAGTGTGAACAGCACCGAGCAGGATGTCTAATCTCCATTTACACTGAATGGGCCGTGACGAAGTGGTGACAGTGACATAGAACTTGTTTTCCCCCACGTGGACGGAACTTCGTGTTTACTTTGGCACATGCCGACGCAAGGAACAGATTTTCCGTTCGAGAAGAGAAGAACGTGCCATGTGGATCTCCGACGGGTTTAAGATTATTGTCTGATAACTTAGAAATCAAATGCACTTTAACGCCAACAGGATAAGGACACGACTACTACGTCTTTAGAATAAAGGCAGTCAACAAGTGTGCAGGGAGTCAATCGAGATTTCACAACACGTAGCAACATCATTTTCAGTTCATCGACAATGTTTCATACAGACCTTTTTCACAGCAGACATTTTGACGTGTCTATAGTATAGTATGAAAAGCCCAGCTGAAATTGATAACAACATGATAACATTGCCGATAGCTCAGTTACATGAAGTGTCCCAGTAAGCTATGCCAAGTGAGCCAGAAAGCACAATCCCTCCCCTAAGTGGAATGCAGCCATTATTAATGTTATCAAATACACCGTCTGCTTTTTCCGACAATGACATGTCTGCTGTGAAAAGGTCTACAGTCAGTCCTTTTTCATTCTTACCCATTTTTATCCCCAAACACATAGCTGCCATAGAGCCTTCTAGACTGACAGCCTCTGTAGATGAAGCCCCCCACAGGTGGTGCTCCTCCACTGGACTGCAGGTCGTAGATAGAAGGCTCATTTTCTGGGGACGGACAAGAGAGAGAAAAGGTCGGCTTTAGGCCCTGGTGCCTTCATGCAACACTAGTAAACTACGCTTTATGATGGAGGCAATCTCTGTATCAACCAGGTCATCCATCAATCTGCATCCTGCATCCCAGTGGTTCCAATCTACTGATTTACTCACAAAGTTATTATTCATTTGTTTAATAAAGTTTGTGTAATGTTTTCTGTATTGCAGTTGTCTTGGCAGAAGGAAACATGAATGGAGGTTTGCTGTCTTTCCAAATGTATGATCCAAGACTTTGTGTGCTTATGTCCCAACTGTACTCACTTTTGAGGTTGGGTAACTTGTCTGTGGCATAAACCGGCACTTTGAACTAGAGTGAGAAATCACGGCTGAGGGAATAATTGCGGTTGCCAAAACAACATCTCATTGTGGCAAAGATAACCAGCCATTCAATTTGGAATAAACGGCAGTCTTTTCCTTTTTTTTGTGAGAAGAAGGCTATGCTAAACCATCATCGAGACGGTTATTGTTGTTGACAGCTTTAAATCGTACTTGTGGACACTATCTCAAATTCCCTTGGCAAATCCACACTCCACAAGAAGGGAATCTTTCTAGATCACATCATTTTTACATTCAACCTTCAGTGTCTCTGCACTCAACCCGGGGGTGTTCTCTGAACGTGTTGCCAAAATATCATGTTCTTACTAAATGAAAGACATTCGTAAAAACATATGTTATTTTCAGCCGATTATTCAAGAAGTTAATATATTTATATTTCTTTCTCAAGACATTAAACAAAAGAACAAATCATTTTTTATCTGTAGCTATATATTCCAAACTTTAAAAAAAGGATAAATATACATCTATACATATTTTTTTGTTTTTGTTTGGGACAATCGTATGGAAATTCTAACTCACCATAATCTTTCCCTGGAGTAATCTCCAGTATTCTTCCTGCTGATGTGTTTTTGCCACTGGCATCCGTACAGATGATCAGGAGACTCCCGTTTTCCGTCTGAAGCCGATCCACTGCACACCTACAGAACAAAATACAGGATGAATACAGGAGACACACAGAAACCCGCCAACTACAAGGTGGAAAATTGGCATACAAACTATTTTCAAGAAATAATTGTATAGACTCTGCAGTAATTAAACATGTAAGCTTCTGATTGTCGACCAAAAAGCAGCAAACTTTTGAGTCGGTTGTACAGTATTTTGAAGAGTGGATCTCTTTTGCCTGTTTAGTTCTTCACTGTGACTTTGCTGAGGTTCACTCACCTGCCTGGGTCATGTAATCCATGAGCAAAGATTTCAGGTGGCTGGTTGGTGCTGTTGAAGTAGGGATTGTTCTGCGGTATGGAATAAGGTGATGTACAGCAGTCTGTGTCCACATCTACCCTCAGGAAGGACCCTGTGAAATCACTGCATTCAAACACACACAAAAGAATACAGCTTCACGATGGTGGAAAGCTAGACAGGATTTATTCTTTGGGCACAAACACCAGCACGCAACCATTTATAGTATGATCCTAATGCTGCAGACACACTATGGACAACAAAAGCAACAAAGCTGCCAAGTTAATGCTCTTAAATAGCAGTGTGAACTGGTCTCTTGGTTTTAGATGGAACAGAATAGAGTAAAACAAAAACATGTGATTGATTGACGCTTCACTGCAAGGTTGGAGCGCTGAGAAAAACCCAGCTAAACTTTGGTTTGTCGCTGTCGCTGCGTCGCTTGTAGTGTGAATGCGGCATAAGACCGCTGATCTCACCTGAGTCCATCCATTTCCTCCATATCGTCCAGGGTGATCATGCCATCTCCCAGGACGATGTGCAACAGACCATCAGGGCTGAACAGCAGTTGCCCACCAAGGTGCTTCCTGTGCAGCTCGGCCACTTCCATCAGCACCCGGACAGTCCGGGTGTCCACCTGGTTCGGGTTTTTCCTAAGGAAAATGTTAACACCTCATTGTCACTGGGTTAATGTCAAAGGGTACAAACAGGATGGTTGCTACACTATTAAGTAACTAATATACATATCAGGAGTAAGAGCAACATGTCCATACTAATATGCTTCCACAAGTATACACTGTATCAGGGTATCAGGGTCTTGGGAAGTAGCCTTTCCACAAAGGTGGCTCTTGATTGGGGTGAAAGCCACAAAAGAAATACAATGCAATGTTTAAAATAAACTGCATAAGACATGATTTGAAAAATTACTTTGAGGAATAATTGTGTTTGGGTGTAAAATGACTCCAAGGCATGGATAAGGAACGCTGACATTCAATAAATGATTTTAAATAGTTTGTTGTCTGGAGACGTTTAGTCTAATGCAGTGTCTCAGTGAGATAAAGACAGTGGGTGGAGATGTAACACAGGATTCTAAATGTTGCACAAGTTCGAGTGCAAAGTGAGGATTTGGCTTCACAGTATCGGCAACAAATATTTCATGATGTGTTATTTTGGGTAGTTCTGCAATTTTTAAAAAGCACCTTGCCAAAGAAAGAAAAATGACTTGAACTACCATCAAATACTTTAGCTGTCATTTCTCGATTGGACCCTCAAATTAAGGTCTATACGCTGTAGTCACCAAGACTGCGTGCCAAGACTATAATTAAGATTAGATAATTAAATTAAACTTACAACTGTGATTATGCAAATTAAAATGTAACACTTAAACACGTTCGTGAGAAAAGATTGTTGTCTAGATTACAGCTCATTGAAGGGAGTGTAAGGTATCGCCACAGCAGAAGGCAGACATCGCTATCATAACAAGAGGGTTGCAGATAAACGCCCATATGACTCTGTGTGCTCTTGAAGCTTTCATATTTACTGCGGTTACTATGGTTTCTGGCAAAAAATGTCTTCCAAGGTTTTTTATTTATCCAAACCTTTTAACAACATCAAATAAATGTCAATTTCAACCGATCCTTAATTCTCTTATTGCATTTAAAAACCTTCCAATTTTTACAAATCGCACCATTTGACCAGAGAAAAAAAAGAAAACAGTGAAAAGCAGATTGTGGGCATCTTTACCAACGGTCATGCATCGCTACAAATTACGACTTACCACATCGTAAACTGACCTGTATTTTTCAGTGGTTAAATAAGTGGGCTCTGCATGAAGAAATGCAAATGTCCACGCTATATTAATACCCAATAGTTAATAGGTCAGTTTAATGTTCTGCAGACTATGAGGCAGCTGAGGTTTGGGTTTCCTTTCAGGCAGTGAACGGCCCATATTTGAAGGTAGATTTGGCACACACTTCTCCCATTACCTCGAAACGGTGTATTCAACCACACGGAGAATGTGGTCGTGTGGTCCGATGGCCCAGCGCTCTTGGTTGGTGGTGTAGGAGACGTAGAGCTTGCCATTCTTCTTGTAATTGGGGTGGAATGCCAGGCTTAGGAGGCCCCTTTCATCTCCGCCCTGCAGTCAGATGAGAAACACAAAAGATCCAGCAGTTAATTATGTCCCTCCTTGGCTCCTGCTCTGCTCTGTGGGGTCTGAATCACCCCCCTTGGTCATCTTCATCATCACCAAGACCACTACATGCCACCCCTACACACCCATCACCCCCCACCTCTTTATTTCTTCAACCTCTCTAATCCCCCCCCCCTTTTTTAATTTATCCATCACATTCCCTTTCACACCCCTGCTATTCTCCCATTCTCTCTTTTTCTACCCTCGCCTGTTTCACTTCACACCTTCACCAACCTCTTTGAATATACCATTACCAACCATTATAAAGCATTTGACTCTGGGTAGAGCTGCACCTCCTCTACAAACCCCCTGCCTTTGCCCAGTCCTCTCTGCAGCCTGGTTACGTGCGCTTGTCCACAGGGTCGGGGGGCCCCTGTGACGCCCAGGCCCTCCCGGTGGCCTCCATTGTGCAGTGATTTGTGTGTGTAATCTTTGGGGGATATCCGTGAATGCTACGCTGAGTGGCTGAAAGAATTTATTAGCTCACTCACAGTTCATAGAGAGCACAAAAGTGCAGAGTGCTTCAGTCCGTGCTTTTTGCTCCCCATCCCCTCGCTCTTTCCTGGTTTACACAAAATCCATGCAAAATTCAAGGCTTGGAGGGGTTGAGGGGAGAAGAGAAAAGGGGGTGGGGGTGGGTGGGCAAAGAGCTGCCAACTCCCACTGTCTTGGCAACATGTTTAGAAAACATCTAAATTGCTTGTGTAATATGTAAACCTTTGTCTCACCTCGGCGGCAGCTACATCAGTTGTCACTACCCTGGTGGTCCTCCCATCATAGTTAGCTGTAATAATCAGCTACAGCATTTCATTCCTTCTGCAAGACTAGCCAGGTCGCCCCTTTTTTATGTTGTACTATCCCTCACTATTTCTTCATGACAAAAGAATGGACAGCATGGCAGGCTTAGGTGTGAATAATGTTTATAAAGTAATCCCCGTGTGGTTGTTTCTCTCTAAAACAGCTTGATTCTTTAAAAAAGAAGAAGAAAGAAGCTCAAATGAGCATCATGCAGAGAAATTATATAACTCATGGCAAGCAAACTAGTATCATGTCTACAAATAACACAGTCGTCTCATCCTTAAGGTATTCACTCTCAAAATAGCAAAATAATGGAATTTAGATCAAAACATGGATATTGATTTGAACACAAGTGGTAGGTTCTGGATAGGTGGAGTCTGTCACAGGCCAAGTAAAACACATGATACATTGGTGTTTTGAGTCTTGTAGTTCTGTTTGGACTGCGTTAGACTTGGCCCAATCAAATGCAGCAGTGACATAGGCCACATGCGAATGAAAAAGAGATGACTCTCTACAAAGAAATGTACTTGAAGCACAAATGAGCAACAACAGAGGCCCACATGATAAGCCACAGGGGTTCTATCAATGTGAAATCTTGTAAAAGTTGACAAATAAATCTCCACCACAAATAGGCAGAGTTCCTCCACACCAAATTTACGAGTACTACTAAATGTCAGATCACTGAAGTCAAATTAAAAAAGAGTTATGTGGCACTGGATGCAGCACACTGTGCAGCTGGATGTGAGTGAGAGCAGAAGTGACTGCACAAGGAAATGTCAAAAGGTTTCATCTCAGGGCGAGAAATTCTCAACCCCACTTTGAAATACTGGATCCATGATTTTGGGGACGCAGTAACTCACAGACCCAAAATAAACTTGCTATAGGGAGTGGGTCGAAGACCACAATTCCAAAGAGGCCTAGATCCGGAATCAAGGCAGGACCACCATGATACACAGAAGTTAAAAGCGCTTGAATATTAGCTGCACCGGAGCCACAAGAAACAAACACCGCATTAGAAAGCCGTTCACTGCAGTCAATCCAAGGAGATACCGTGATTAAAGTGCTCAACATTGATATGCCAGAACTGCAATAGGCAGGATAGCCTTGGCAGAGCTCAAAATATCAATATCCAATAGAAATAAGATAATTTAGAGAAACAGCAGGTTTCACATAGTGGCAGCTGAAAAGGGAATTTTCAGGGGTTTCATTGTAGATCCAAGAGCCATGATTAGGTTCAGCATATTTGAGAGGGATGTTTGCCTTGAGTACATTTTTGCACAGTATACTTTTCACCTTCAGTAGATATAAGGATGAGGATGAGGGACACATTTAGGGGTAAGCTGCACAATTCTGTGTTTTATAACAAACACATAACCCTTAAGGTCATACTAATTAACCTCCTTAACGTCTTACCAACAAAGGGTTAATGTTGCAGATTATAATGCCTGCCATCTCCAAACCTCAAACTGTACAAATGACCGTTGTGTCGAATAAAATCCCCCCCCTCCCCCCTTCATTTCTCACTTTGTGTTTTTTCATGTCTGCCATCATTCTTCGCAAGGCCAGGCACGGGGGCTCTGATTGAATCTCTCGTGAGGTATTATCTCTTCATTTTTCACAAACACTTGCCTCTGCATTCCTCTTTTCCCTCCAAGTGTTCTCTGGGGCTCTGGCTTTGGCACTGTCAAAGTGTTGGCGTCACTCCACAGAAAGCTGGGAAAGTATGGTGCAGGGATGAGGAGCGGTTGTTATCTCACATCTCACGGTGCATTACATTGAATGCCGGTCCTTTCTGAGTGGCGGGGGCACACAACGCTACGATTTCCAATTCTGCGGGGGCAGCTGTCCTCGAGTCCTAGTGACGCACCTGTTGGTTCATGCATTGTTACCCTGAAACCTTTTGATCCTTCCTCATGGGTTCGTGGGCATTCCTCCGCCAAAAGATATTCCACATGAGTTGATTGGAGCAAAGCAATGTCTACGCCCTTCACTCAAAGACTAGCTGCAGCATCTACGCTCACACACAGACAATGTGTCGTATTATCTGCTTTTCCCTTGGACAATGAGAATCAAATTTCCCCTGAAACTCCTCCACCAGTATATACATACATCTTGTGACAATTTCAAAATACATTAATCCTGCCACCAATCAAGAATACGATATAATCCATAAACTGGGCCATTAAATTCAAAGAATATACTCTATTTTGTTCCTACTGTATATACTGCTATATTTGTTAACCTCTTTCACCAACAGGTAGCCCCGTGCTTGAGGATAATTGTGAGATCATTATGAGTTATAGTGACGAAGAGGCCACTTATTTCAGTCCGTATGAGAGCAGCCCTGGGCCTCTGATGGCCACTGAGAATGCAGAGCAGCTGTCAACGGAGCAGGGAAAGAAAGAATAACATGCTGTGACTTATTTGTTTTAACAGTGAAATACTTTATTGCCTATTATACACAGGCTACATGTCAGTGGACTGTCAGTTGTGGGATGCTGCTCACAGATGTCAGCATTTATAGAACTCACTGTTACTGGTCCACTTGCAAGTCTCAAGTGTCTCTTCTGAAGTTGTACAGTGCAATGCGCTGTCATTGTTTGAGCAGAGGCTAAAGTTTGCCATCAAAGTCAATGGTTTGGGGATTTAACTGTTGCTGTTGAAAATAGGTTGCCCTGAGAGCTACGACAAACAAGTTCAAGGATAATTGTAGTTGTCATATTTAATTTGTTTCAAAGTTGTGTCCTTAGCTTCTTTTTAAAGTTTTATGTAACTCTTGTTGGCTCGAAGCACTGCTATCCGATGATGTGGCACATATAGAATGAAGCGGCGCTACTGTGTCCTCAAGTCTACGAGACGTGAACAACTTGAGCAACTCAAATGACTGTATTGGACAGGCTCCGACAAGAAACTCTAATTGTGGAAAACTTGCCTGAAGATAGTTTTAAATAACTTTATTTCAAAGCATTGTCGTGTATAGAAAATATTGCTGAAACCTAATGTTTTATTTGACCACTTAAAGTTATATTCATAATATATCTTTTTGTGTGTATTGTATTTATATACACACAGACACTAACTGGACTGCTTCCAAGCTGAAGCAACACAATCTCCTATAGTATGGAGATTGAATTTCCAGAGAAGAACACCCACAGCGCAGCTCGGAGCCCACAGCACCACAGCACAGCATTGTTTCTGTGCAGTTCAGCTTAATTGGCACCGGGGGGATCCGTGGAAGGAGGGGGATAGAGGAGCCGAAGGAAACACAGAACATTACAATCAAAGCATGTGCGTGGAGCTGATGATAAACCCGTTATCTGCCCTGTCTCCTGAGGGCCTGGGTTCCTCTCTCTGTATAAAGGCTGCTCCATCCTGTTGATGCTGCCGGTAAACACCTTAGCCCTCCCCTGGTTCTGTTCACCCCGTGTGGCTGGGAGCCCGTTACGCCAGCCAACATCACAGTATAGGACTCCTGGGGCCTGCGGGGGATCGAGCCACGTCTAATTGTCATAATGATCACTTTATCCACAACCAGTTTGGATTGAATAACGATAAGATAGCACAGCAGTGCAGCGGGAGCGTCCCGCAGGGGCCAGTTGCATATTCATTTGCTGCGCTCCGTTGGACTCCTCGTAAGCAACGGGTCTTGTCAGTAGAGGAGCAGGAGGCATGCGTGATAGATACACTTCCTGTCTGGGAGTGTGCCCCACAACAATTCTAGCTAACCTATCTCGTGCCATCTCAACAATTTCCGAACTATTCTCAAATTCAAAATCTGAGATGAAGCAAGATTATGGATAAAAATAACAAATATCACGACATTACGCTAACAATTACAGTTGAGATCCATTGAGATGTCTAAGAGCTACAGTATATGTCGTCGTATTACCAACAATCCATGTCGAAGTCTTGCAATATTTCCAATGTCAAGAAGAAGATATTAAAAGAACAAATATTTCTACTCTATGATGTAACAATTGCCATAATCTACATAATAACCACCAAGTGACCTTTCTTCAAACAAAGAATATAAAACAGACACACCCTGAAATACATACTAAGCCAGTTCGCCAGAGAGAGCACCTAACAGGTCAACTGACCATTATGTAGTGTGCAGACTTGCATGACCAGCATGTAGTATTTGTCTTTTGGATGTGTGTGTTTTTGTTTAGACATATTTGAATAAATGAGAAAAAATACTTCATGTAACTGTATCTCTTATTATACCGGTCTGCTTATGTTTATTTTATTTTCAGAGAGGGCTCAAAGCCAAACAGAAGTAGAAGTAGAAGTACTTTCCCTATGACACCTCAATCATGTCCCCTCTTCTGGCAGACAGACAATGTGAATCCGACTAATTCCTGACAGAAATAAAGACGTATCATTCTTTTCAGCTCTTCTAAGAGAGAGAAAGAACCCCCTCGTTATTCTACACAAAGAGAACAAGAGAAAGCGAAAGGATATCACAGGCATTCAAGTATATATCCGGAGTATTGGGTAACCAAGGGGGATATTAGAACCCTTATAGGTACAATATGGGAGAGATTAAGAAAGCCATTAACCCGTCTTGGGAGAATTGGCAGAAAATTAGCAGTATGCACAATGTGTGCTGTATGTACAGTAAATTAGCAGATAATGGCGGAATGATTAGCCACAATCCCATTTGATGAATGACTGCTGGTTGGGTGTAATTATATGATTGAATTCTAATCGTGAGCAGTTTGTCTTGGCTGTAGATGTTCCTCACACGTTTACATAGGTGCAAACAGTTGTGTTGTAAAGCTTAGCGTTAAGGCTCTAGCACCATCATTCTTTACTCTAGCAATGTAGCAATCCATATTTCATACTCCATCAGCCAAAACCCCTTCCTCTTTTGATTACATCTGCGCCCAAATGATATCCATATTATCAGATTACTTCTGGAGATCTGCCAACACTGTTAACACTAAAGGAAGGGCTTATTCCTACCTTCAGGCCGTTTTGCACCAGCTTGTGAATGTCCAGGAAGGGCTCCTTGATTAGCTCAAGGTCATGGTTGTGTATCCTGACAATTCCCTCTCTCTCCAGGACAAAGAGCCGCTGGGATCCATCCCCACAGTGCATCACGGCCACCGGCTGCCTCAGACCACTCAACACCTCCTGGGCACAGTAGCAGTTGTGTTTGTGTTTCCTGGGTAACAAGGGAGACAAAAGGTCAGAGACCAACGGTGGCCATGAATAATCCAATTATAAGGTATAAGGGGCATGATAGAATCTGAAGCAGGAATATTTGGAAGGAAGCAAACAAGATTCAGCGGTAAGATATAACTTTTCTGTCTAGGTATGCACGTACTTGATATTCGTCTCAACTGACAAACCAAGCAGGTGTGCTCTTTTGGCTTTTCATGCCATTGGTTTAGAAAGGAGATGTTGCCTTTGCAAAGGCTTTGCTGGTTTACCAACTTGGTGACTTGCCGTTTGCCAAGATGGGAACATACTTAACCAGAAGACTGCAACAATTAAATGCAAAATACAATGTCAGTTTATCATCATGTCTCTTATAATACAACTAAAACTTATTTCTACTCTCCGCATCACTGAACACTGTTCGCACCATCACTGTCTTCTGAACAGATGGAGCAAAAGTAGCACAGAAAGGTACTTGTGTCCCTCCCGTGTACACCCTCCACTGGGCAGGAACCTGACACAACTGTAGAGATAGGGAAAAGAACCCGTGCCGTGTAGATGGTCGCTTTTTGGTGCAGAGAACACGGATAAGAGGAAGATAAGAGAAGCTGATGTGACTGGCCACAACTGATCCCAGCCCATAACCAACTGACACACCTGCTGGTCATTTATAATGGTGAAATCATTATTAATAAATGGTATTTCTTGTCCTATCCTGTGTTCGATGTGCTCTGGTTAGCACACCAGCACACTCTCTGTGGATTGTATGAGGACCATATGAGCATATCTTAAGTCCTAAAAGAGCCAAAATGCTTGACTATAACTGTGATTTTAATTTCTCCCAGCCTCTAATGAAGACAGTCCAGCTCATTCATCCTAGTAGACCTCTCAGAGGATAATGGGACCCTCTAACTTTTGGAAGTTATTTGACTGAATGTTGGTCGTTGATATTCAGGTGCACATACTGCTTGGCCCTCTTGCCTCGGGGAAAACAGAGATGAAAGGCATCCCCCCATGGACAAAAGGGCAAAGCCCTTTATGATGCATAGACCTTTGCTGTGAGAGAGGCAACCAGAATGACGCAGGATAAGCATTTTCATTATGTGAGCAAAGCTGAGTAAATGCAGTCTGGACAAACTTTAGGATTAGAGAGGAGATGGCATGGCATTTTCTGTCTGAGAGTATAGACCATGTCCGAATGAACCATGAACCCTGAACATGTTTCTGTAACAACGTAAAGATCACGGCTGAATGTCTTAACTCATAAGTACTAATGAAGCCAGAAAGTTGACTGGAACTAGCCAAAGCTCATCCTAAATAATAATATGTTCATCTTTCATCGTGTAACTCCATCCTCAAATGGAACAAAACATGATAAAAACCAGGCTGCAAACCTTTTCTCGTCTTCCAAGTAGTTGGAATCTTGCCCTTGTGGTTGCTTTCGTTGAAAATCTGGAAAGCACAGACTGGCATCTCTCCTCCCATAGTATTGGCAGAACTCATCCACATCGGCCTGGAACAGTTCTAGCAAACACAACACATAGAGACATAGAAAGAGGGTCTTACACTGACTGTAGAAGATACTGCATGGTTAAATGACTTCACACACAGGGCAGACGCAAACACCTAAACCGGGAAAATCCAATTAGTTTTCTGATAACATTATTTCAGTGGTACTTGAGCTCTCTGTGTACACATTTCTGTAGTTACATTGGTCTGTACAATAACTGTGTTACAACATGCATGAGTATGGGCAAGGGAGGCCGAAGAATTAGAGAGAACCGATGGGTTGTGCTTGCGTGTTTGGGAGGGTTGGAGTTATGCTCGAAGAGCCAAACCAAATGCTGGCCAGACTGGGATGAGATGAACAAGTGAAAAGAAATGGGCCAAACCAAATGGATCACAGATTATAAAAGGGCCTTGCTGTGAACTATGCTTCCTCCAGAGAGCATACAGATTGAATTGTTAATATAAGTTTACACCGTCATTATTCTGATTAGGCTTTTGGAGTTGTCGTAATGGAAAGAATTTAGAGACGGGCATTTTTCAATCCAGCAACATCGTGATGCTTATCGAACCAAATTGAAATCACTGAAACAGAAAGACTGAGAGACACTCATATTTATTTGAAGAGATTACAGAGTGTCACATTTGTTGTCATTATACATCATAATACATCACTTTCTAAGGATATTTGTAGAACATTTAAATGAGTAAATTCTTTCAAGGATACGCCGTGTCACAGCTCTTACTATCGCCTGGGAAAATCAGCATGTCGAAAGGCCACTTCAGTGTAGTTAGATGGTTTTCCTTGTGAAAAACTGTCCCCATTATATTAATTCGAAGAAATAGCATTTAATTATTCCGGCAATACTGAGGCATCTCGAGATGTGCTTGATTAAGTCTGGATCTCTTGTTCTTTGCATCAAACAAGTCTGACTGTTTTGTATTACTTAGCAACAGATGGGCACTGCATGCACAATTAAATAGTCAACCTGTTAAATATGGCATGCAATTCAGAATAAACCCAAACAAATGTCAGGTGAGAGATTGCATTGCCATACAAAGACGTGATGTTGCCCAATGGTTCCTTGAGTTTTGTTTTTCCTTTTCTGAATCAAGGGGGTGTAACGAAAGAGGGTGTCATAAGCTCCACAGATTGGGCTAAATATAATTGCCACCACTTGGATAACTGATTGTATTCTACTAAATTGGCATGCAAATTCAAGGTGCAACTGCCATCTCATCATTCCTCATGTCTCTTTGCCCGTTTACCTACAATGTTTCAGTGCCCAAGCCAAACGTGATGTGTGTAAACACAGCAGTCCCACACAGCTACACCTCCAGTGTGCAGTGGGTCTCCGAGGCCCTTTGCGACCTCAACATAATCTAGGCAATATTGTTTCCTGTAGTCAATCCCTCAGAGGACAGAGGAGAGCAAATACACTAGCGATAAAAACACAAACAGGACTCTCCCTGTCCCTCCTTTCATCTCCCTCTCCTGCCACACACCGACCACAAGAGCTGACCGCACCAATACTGGAGGTGATAGGATATCCCCTCAAACATCTAAACACAACATGAAGATCAAACACACACACACACACACAGAGCCCTGGCTATACCACCCACTCACTTGTGTCTACAGTTATCTTAAGCATGCTGGTTGGGGACCTCGGGTGCAGGGGGGGGGGGGGGGGGTTGTGAGTGAAGAGGGGAGGAAGATATGAGAGAAGAGGAGTTTGGAGAAGGTGGGAGGCAGTAAATGTCTTTATGGAGAAATGGGGGCTAAGTACATACCCTAATCAAGGGCTGGTAGGAAGTTTCATGGGAGCAGGACGACAGTTATGGATGCAGTTAAAGGCTACCGTTGCACTTTAATTCCTCTGACCAGCGATTTTGAATTACAAAAAGTTATGGATATAACATTGTCTGTTTCATGTTGGTGGTTATATTCCCAGTTAACTGCCTCTCGTGAAAAGATTCAGGTCTGCAAAAATGTTCATCAAACATATCTAAAATGCCAACATAGTTGTTATTGCTCATGCAAATAACGCATATAACTCACTGGAGAGATGTATCTCTGCACAATCGAATTAATCCCTTTATAATATATGAAAGCATTGTCCACCTTTATTGTACAGTGTGCACAGAAAGAAAAGCATGAACCAAGTAAAAGAGAAGAGGAAGAGCATGTAAAAGAAAAAGAAAAACAGGAGAGAAAGAGGGAGAGAGAGAGAGAGACAGAATTATGTCCATATTCCCGGCTCCCCAGCGCTAAAGTTATACTTCCATCTGGTTATCTTCCAAGGCAACCTGGGTGGCCCACCCAAAGTACTTGACATCTTGATGCACTTCAGCAGTTTTACATACACACAAGCTTTGTAGAAAAATAAATGTGTCATTCGTCACCACATATGCTGATCTGCGGAGGGCTGGATGGAGGGGGGGGAGGTTGGGGGGGGTGGGGGGGTTGGGGAGAGCAAGCATTCATCTCTGGATTCCTCTCAGGATTTTTTTGGTTTAACTCGCTGCGCCCATATGTCTGTCAGCTCCTGAGCAAGTAATGCAAGTCAACTCAAAGTCTTCTTCCTCTGCTTTCCCCTCTTCGGGCTCCGCGGAGTCCCACTCCACAACCTCCGCTGTAGTTCAACAGCAGTCAGAGGTATGCGAGCAGGCCATTAGATGCAGACTCAGATGGTATGAGATGGAATGTATGCGTTTGATATTCGACTGAAGCATACCATGTGGGTGGGTTGCGGACAAGTGTGTTTGAAACTGTTCTCTGTTTGCAAATCTCAGCAGATCTAATCAGTTTGTTGCGACAGAGATTGGAAGAAGACTTTTCAGGAGGAGCAGAGACAGTCAGAAAGTGTTTGATCATGTTTGCTATGCACTGTGAAGGCACAGGTACCTCTGATCTTGCATCCTTTCAAAAGGAAGTTCTGAAGACCGAAAGCTTTCAAGGGGCAAAGGGGTTCCTATCATTTAGTGGTACCATTACCACAAGGACATCTGTTGCATCAATGTGCTTTTTCCCTATTCTGGGGATTCTGCCTTCTCATAGTAGAGCTCATAGTCTGAGATAAATTAGCTTCAGCTCTGTTTAGATTCACGTGAACTTACTTGTCAAATAAAAATGTACTAGTGGCAGAGCATGAGCCACAGGTTTTTAAGTGTCTCAGAGAAGGCAAAGTGCTGGACAGTCAAGTCTACGCCACAGCTCGGTGTTTATGCATGCCGACTAGAGGATTAACCCCAGGAGGCGAGTCTGGTGAGCAGTATCCAGTAGCAGGTTATATAATAGTTAATTTTGCTCCAGTCTAGTTTTCTGGTACACTGCTGTGGCTGGGTCAGCTTTTGCTGCTGCATGTTTTCACACCAACCTCATATTTTCCATTCACACGACAGGAAATGCCTCCAATCGGGGAATTGTTACTACATTCAAGGTGTTCAAAAAAAGTCATGCTTGCATATTCATGGCGATTAAAATAAACTTGAATGATCCAAACAAATCAAACAGAGACAAGAGAACAAAACGTTCTGCGCGAGATGCCATAAACACAGCTAGACTGAATACTGCGTCATAAAAAGTTAAAATATTGCAAGACCAAATGTGCAAAGTCAGACTGCAGATGAATCAGCAGACTAATATGGGCAGTGTGAGGCAAGTCATTTCACTGATACATTAAAGTGCAACAGTAAAGAGAGGCTGCAAGAGAGTAAACGGATGAGACAAGCTCAGCAACAAATGAAGGCGAGGTCAGATGAGGTAAGAGCTGGATAAATAAATATACACAGACCAGACTACTGACGCACCACTTCTTGCATAAGGCCACGGATCTGCCAGTTCTACATGTGCAGGCTGTGTCTCAATAAGAAATGTGGCCTGCTATGAATTTTAATTCATCACAATCAGAAGTGTCAGTTTTATTTCAAATGCATGGGAGATCAAACTGTCGTGTGTGTGTGTGTGTGTGTGTGTGTGTTTGCTTGGGTATCACCAGGTAACCACATAGGGGCTATAATTCAAGTCACATTCATGTCATTATTATCTGTATAATTACCTGGTATGTGCCCCCTGCAGGTGTAGTAGAACTCACGGCAGAAGTCCTGGCAGAGCCGCGGCAGGTCTGGCTCCCTGTGTGGCATCTTATCCATGTCCAAGGAGTGGAACAACACCTGGGCATTGGGGGAGCAGCGAGCACACTTGATCTCCTCCAGGAGACGTCCACATTCGGTGTTGTTGGTGGAGAAAATCTGGAGACCACACGCAACAAGGACCAATGTTTGATTACAATGTTCGTCTGTGAACTTTTGCTTCTTGAATTCTGAATGTCGGGTGCGTTTTCAAATCGACGTAGTCAAATTAAAACACCGAGATGTCAATATAGTGTTTCCAAATGATTCCACTGAGCCCGATATTATATTTAGAAAGTTCCGACAATAAAGCAGATGCCAAAGTACTTTCCAGCCCTCACCAGACTTTCCTATTGAACAGCCTTAAATTAGCCAATCTCACCCCAGTTACCACACAGATAGACGAGGATCTCTACTTCACACAAATACTCGAAAGTTAGAACAACACATCCAGAAAACAACTGTCTCTTAACATCTTCCTCCCATGAGACACGTGCCAAGTGAGATGCTCTGGTTGGCAACACTCGGTGCAATAAACCCATTCGCTCACATCACAGGCTAAACATCAATGTCACCACGTAGTCATATATTCTACGTGATCCTCAGATTTGACATGTTGATAGTTATTGTTTGGGTTGATATGGTATTGTGCTGAACAGTTGTTGTTTTTTTGCACATAATCTTTTTTCCCTTGCGTCATTTGATGAATGAAGAATGAGGAGGATCACAGACACTTGCATGGTGTGAAAGTCTGCAGCATCTCTAGAGTACCACGATCTGCATGAACGTTCACACCATTCACACTGCAAAGACACTCCAAATGTCCACTGGCTTATCTCATTTTCCATTTTAAATATGACTTCAGAGATTTTACAATCCCAATCTACACTAAATGAATCATAACAACGCCCTGTACACTGATGTTTTCAAATGGCTATTCCCACCATGTTATGCATTATGTAATTCTATATCCTTTGATACCAATTTGTTAAACATTGAGGTTGGAACGCCCTGTCTGTTTGGAGAAGTAAACAAAGAAATAATCTCATTCACTGCCTACTTACCCAAGTTCATAAACAGTTAAAGTCAAATTACAATTCCCATGTCTGACAGATCGCGGGCATGAAATGAGTGAAGTAAAATAAGAGGCTAAAAGACTTGAGCTCATTTCGCAAAAGTACACAAAGAGTTAATCCAAAAGAAATTAGCAGGATTATTTACATAACAAATTAGCTGTAATAAAACACAATGTAATCTGTTTTAGGTCAAGAGCAGCGCTGCTTGGGCAGCCAGGCAGGCTGGTAGTGCTTTGCTCTGTGTGAGGTCCATGTGTAAACACCAATTTAGAGATAGACAGGCACATCATTCCCACTCTGGTATCAACAAATTAGCAGTCTGTCGAAGTCAATTAGGCCAGCGGACCCAAGGCCACCATATGGATGCCTTACACTTCGCTCTGACAGCAAAACAAACTGCAACTGGAGACAAGAGTTTCTGTTTCGCAGTTATTCAGAGCTGTGTTTACCCAACAGGTAGCAGAACATCTGGCGAAAACGTGGGGATCCACCTGGATGATATATGAACATATAATCTCTAATCACAAACGAAAGTATAACAGAATTATAGATGAAAAAAAATATTCTGGCCGAATTGAGATTTCATGGTTAAACTCAGATCTCAATCCCCCTTTTGGTCGACATTTTTCTTCTTCTAATTGTTGACGTTCTCCAAAAGAGAAACAGAAAAAGGGAGCTCCAGGCTGTGTGGCGTGTTCCTCTGTCTCCGTGCCCTCAGAACCCATGCCATGCAGTGTCGCGGGCATGCCTGCCCTCCTGCTCTATCTTGCCCATTGATTCTGTGTGCCATGGGCTGGCACAAGGTCCATGGAGAGTAGCATTTGTGTGCTCTCAGCCATGTCCTGTGTCCATATGTTGCTGGGATGGGCTCCAATGTTGCCATCATCCAAACCAGAACAAGTGGACCTTTGTTTGTTGTGATTTGCTGAATCTCAGTGAATACGTTCCTCAAAAGCAGGGACAAAATGGCAATGAGGCTCAGCTGTTGCACTTTTGCTGAGGACATGCTAAAGCAAGTCAAGAACAGAGCCATATTCAAACAAACATGGAGCAATAATGGTGGAAGAAACTAAAATAGTCATTGAGGTATTACCAGGCTATTTCAGATGTTTACATTACATTCACTAAAGTTGGCGCGACACCAAGCTGCAATGCATGGCGTCACATGGGAGAACAGCTGTTAGAGGATTACTTCTTTCTAGGAGAGCATCTGCATGGTTGCTTTTGCCAATGAAATTGCCGGAACACACATATTCAAATACAATGCCGAACTTGGGAGGAAAAAAACACTTGCCATTCAAATGCAATAAATCAGTAACACTGTGCAAACCTCATATGGTTATTGAGACGGAGAGAGGGGGAGAGCGCTGATGTGGGCAATGCTAAGCTTTAACAAAACACTTGTCCTCAGGGAATAGGTGTAAATTGGTTGGCAGGGGGATATAGTGAAGGACACACACCCTCTCAAAGGCATTGCGATTGGACAGGGCTGATGAGTGGGGGAGAGTGATGTTCTCCAGCTTCTCCCATTAGTGAAACCAACAAACACAATGGTGTGGTTGTTATTCTTTTGCCATAATCAGAAAGGGCTCCGTGTGTGGGCAGTGTAATGGGGAGGAGGAGAAGTCGAGTTTGTCCTATTCACCCCTCCTCCTCCTCTTATTTGCATGACTTGGGCAAATTAAATGATGCAATATGGCTTTTTGTCGCAGCACAAAGTAAGATACCACCCAGCTACTGAGTGATTCGAGGAACGGGCTTACAGGGAAATTTCTCGGTGATAATCCAACCGAACCAGCTGCATACAGTCGCTTTTTTATATTTTTAATGCCTTTAACCCCACCGGAAACTAAGCGAATGTTTAAAATTCCTGCTTACGCGACATTGTTGCATTTATCTGGTCACTCCGGTCGTTGCCACAACGGACACGACTTTGTCGTAAAAGTGCGAGCGCGCTACATTCCGTGGATTGTTTCCCCTCAACGGTCACACGGTCACCGAACTACTTCCTGTACGGTAACACCGAAATACCGCTGAGAACTATAACGACTGTCAAACAGACGAGAGGTAAACAGTTCGTTATCAGCAGCGGTCAAACTAATAAACGTGTGGACGGTTCACCAGCGGGCTGCTTCCTACCTTTGCAACAGTTTGTGTGTAGCAGGCTGTCCCCCTCTCCTGACACTTAAAGTCGACTGTGGCGAGAAGTAACGAAAAACGGCAAATGATTACCATGGTAACGGCGAGGCGCATTGCACAGCTAAATCAGTGTCGCACCAGACTGTGTGAAAGACACCCAGTAAACAAAATGCGTCCTCAAAATCAGGAGCAGATAAGTTTATAAAAAATATTACAACATTTAAAAAGAAACAGGTAAACCTTGACAGAAAGGATACAGTATACGAGCATAATAATAATATAATAAATGATCCTGAGAAGATATTGAAGGGTTAGCGAGATCATGCGAGATTATACACACGTGATAGCACAGCAGGAGCCTACAGACACAACGTGCATTTCACAAATGGGGATTGTACAGGGCGAACCTTTCGGTGATATTAAATAACACAACGGTATGGTGAGGTCACCTGCCAGGCTACCACACACACGCGCACGCACACACGCGCACATTAGCTTTGTTTTAAAACAATACTTTTTCTTCAGGAAGCATACCCAAGGGCTATTCCCCCTGACCATCCCCACCCACATTCAGCCGCCTGCAACAAGAGCTAGAATGACAATACAAAAAGGGCTGTGGATGAAATGCATCTCCTGGGGCGTTCAAGCAGTAAAAGCCCGGTGCCTTAATTTGAAAATGCAGCGTGGTGGATGGACATTAACCTACCCGGGCATCCCTGCGGTGCAGGATCTGATAGGCGGCTCTCCTGGTGGGACAGCAGGACACACGAGGGTACAACCTGTGGCAAACTTCTCCGCTGTTGCTGCCGTCAAGCAACACTTTTCGCTCCCTTTTCTTCAGCCGCTTGGGCAAGCTTCCGTCGTAACATCTTCTTCTCCTGGGGCTAATTTCTCCCCTCTCGCCGAATTTGGCGTCCCCACATTCCCACACGCTGACCGCGATGGACAGGACGAGCACAAATTGCAAATGCTTCATAGTTTAAAAAAAAAACTAAAGTCACAAAATTGACAAAAAATGAAAATGCTATATAAAAATATAAAAAACTAGAAAAAAAGAGTTGTGGTCCCCTTTTCGAAAATATGAGTGGGGTTAGTCTGCAATGCAGCCTATGTATTTATTTATTCTAAGCAGCAGAAGGCTATTACTACCATAACATTACAAATATGCTTCTAATCAGAACAGGTGTCCTAATGTTGACTCTGCTATATAGAAAGCTGTTTAAAATAAATTGTTGTTGCTTCTACTTCGCCTATACAGTAAAACTCAGAAATAAAATGAAATAAAATTATATAAAAGCAAAACAATAATAATTTATCCTGATGAAATCAAAAAGTCAAAACCCAACTGCAACAGACGTTCCTTTAGATGTAAATCCTTGTAAGCACAACACGGCGGGTTGTGCATACACGGGGTCACAAAAAAACATAGAAGACTTAAAAGTTGTCTCTCACTAAAGTCCTCAGACCGCTCACATGTTTTCCCGTGCTCTTTCCTCCTTCTTTTTAACCAGCGCGCGAGAAAGAGGAGCGAGCGCGGTGACGTATGACTTCGCGGGTGCGCGCATGTGTCCACAGTCGCGTCCACGTCGATGATAAACAGTTACCTGCTGGAGCAGCGGACGGAGAGTGGAAGAAGTGGGAGACGCTCTGTTGGGCTCCATCGACCAGATAATTATTACTCGTGTCTGTTTCTACCTTAAATTTGTGATTTTAAATATAATATTCAAAAATATAACCACTTATTTTTAGTTTCAGGTCACAACAGTATACAGTGGGCTAATAACCTATAGATTACTCATGATTTAACGTCAGCCTATTTATATAATATGTCGTAATTTTTACTTTCTGTGATATTGAAAGCATGACTTTTACGAATGGAGTATTTTTACGTTGTGGTCCGAATACATGATATTCCACTGCTGTCCATATGTTGGAGTATAACTCATGGTCTTGAGCCAAGTCTTTAAAATATTTGAAAAATGAGCCATACAATCTTTTTTTTGGTTCTCAAATAACTGAGCTTATGAAAAAGGCATGCGGATTTCCGTAAGACGGGAACATTATGAAAATTGTGAATATTATGTTACATCACAAACTGTGTCACGGGGGTTTGACTTTGGTTCTAAATATGATCGAAAGGTTTATTCTACCAGCCTCAGAATGTTTCACGACATGTGTTCGGCAGAGGAGAATCAGCTACATTGCGAATGAATCGCTTGGACCTGATGTTTCCTATACAGTGGCACATACTGGCATCTTTATTTTTCTCCTGATAACACCGGATCAAAAGTGGGACAAATCCTCTTTCATTCTCCTCATCAGAAAAGTCACACGCTTGTGATCCGAAAGGGAATGTCCAACATGGCAATTACTGGAGCAAAAAACAGCCCCCCTTTCTCTGGATACACAGAGAATCTAAAATCAGTGACATTAGCGGCACCTGTTCTTACTTGGGGGTCTCCGGCACTCACCAGAGCCCCAGCTCAGCTTATCTACAGGAATCCAGGAGGGGTGGGTTTGATTGTGGGCAATTATGGAAATGACTGTGTGTGCTATGAAGCCGTATAGCAGACCCTGCCAGATCTGACCCCCCACCCTCAACATTCTTTACGTTACCCAACTGGAGGCATTTCACGACCAAGTATAGCCAAAGTGCTACTGCAGTGTTCTGGATGTAAAGGAGGGAAGGGACAAGACCATGTGTGCCATCACCAACATTAGAGCCCCATGCATGCAGAGAAAAAGAGTATAACTGCATTGTCGAACAGCGTGAAAACATGTGGGATGCAGCTGTGGAGCAAAGAGGAGTACATCTGCTGGGAGAGATAGACCATTAGAGAGAATCACAGTTTGACACACCACAGCTTTAAGCTGACAGTCAGAGTGAGGCACAGGCTCAGAGCAGAGGCACACACACACACACACACACACACACACAGTACCTAAATGCATACACTAGAAGAAATAAGCAAACTGCCGTATAAACTGTCTTCTCTTGCGATACTTTTCCGGCACAGTAATCAAAACAAATGTGGTTGTATTATGTTTATTGCATCACATTTCAGGTGTGGTGGTGAATTCTGAAACTCACTTTGCATTAAATGTGGCTCAATTGGGATCATGCCTGTGACTTAATATTGATTTCCAGAAAAGGTAAACAAACAAAAAACTGAAAAGATACCACCTGCTTGGTCCTTTTTTATTTCTGCAGGGTCAGTGGGGGAATTCTCCTGCACATAGAGAGGATATCCCAGAGGAAGATGGTTAGGTTTGCGTGTGACCACATAAGGATCAACAACATGAGTCTGCAGCTCCTCTGTTTCCCAGACTGAGGAGATGTTGAAAGTTGACTCTGTTCTCTCTGTTCATTCTGTTTCTGCTTTGTTTGCTTCATAACTCAATCACGAGCATACACAACTGCACTGATGACAGGGCTTCATTTCATCTTTTTTTCTTCCATTTTTCCATTCCGAGCAGGCAAAACCACTACCTCACACTTCCCAGTTCACAAGTCCACCTCAAGTTGTCTCTGAGTGTCGTCAGAGGGGGCCAGCTCTTGGCTGTTGGTCCACATCTGCGTAGCTGCAAGAAAAGAAGGATGTGAAAATCATGTTTTAAATAAGTTTGAATCAGAAATGTAACCTTTGTCTGTGACAATCTTCTTTTTTTTAATGGATGCCAATGTTGTTTTTTCTGTTTGTCTTTGGATGAAATATCTCAATAATAATTGTAATGATGACCGTGAATGTTGATACATACATTCATGGTCCTCAGAGGATGAATCCTAATGGCTTTGGTGATCCCCAGACATTTCCTCTCACACCACGGGCTTCACGTGTATGGCTTTGCGTGGAATCCCTCAACAACGATTGAATGAATGAGCATGTTTCATGTTCCTACGATTTTGAACATGGTGGACATTATACCTGCCAAATAAAACAATAACATCATTTGTGATAGAAACGTATCACAATTGTTATGTTAACTTAAGTACTAGTGGCAGATATGACTGTCATGTAAACATGCAATGTAGCATTGTCGGGTTTTCTCACCGCGAACATGAAATCATTAACTCCAGGCCAACAGCCATTCGAGGATGTGTGTAAGCTTCTTTCATGACTTCCATCCCTCACCTTGCAGCACACAGCAGCATTGTGTTATTCTCACACCTTCTTTAATGGCCCCGCTTTGGCAATCGCAAGCCCTAAGGCGCACAGAACTCGGAAAGTGTTCACAATGTCATTAATAGTCCTGACAACAGCTTAATGAGCCTTGGCCATCTGTTTATGAAAGCTTCAAGGAAAAGCGAGAGAGAAACACGAAAATCAGATCCAGTAGCGATTTCCAGCTGTGTGAGCGCGCCTGATTTCCACTTGAACATTTCTAAACATATGAGGACATTTTAAGTGTAGTGACTTATGCAGCGTCATCTACAGTGAGTCAGTGACTGAGCCTGGGCTGTCTGCCCGGTATCAACAGCCCCTAAATCACTGGCTTCAACCATCGGACCACACTACCTCGCCTTTAGCTTCCTCGCCCCTCCTTCCTCTGTACCACCCTGGAGTGTCCTTAGGCCTTGTTTGGCTAGAGTATACACATGGCATGAGTAACTGAAGCCACCCAGGGCTTCCTGGCGTGGTGGCACGAGACACATACCGGGTTACACAAGTCGGGAAGACGTAGTGTCCCGTCGCTGTTTACTCGATACTCAATGCCTGATGCATACAAATACACACAAATACAACAACATAGCTCCGGGGAGATAAATACAGCAGCATTGGCTTCCGATAGTTGCCGTTCCAGATGTGTAGGCACAGCAACGCTTAGAAGCTTAGAAGTGGTCATTTTACCTCTCAAGGGTCTCAAATCGCTCACTCCCCTTTGATCATGTCTTTTCTGATCTGAAAGCTAAAGGAAGACAAGGACTGAAGTGTCCATAGCTTGGTCCTGTTTTTGATCGGCTAATTGCCTCTTTAGCCGGCTTTGAAAGGGACTATTTCCATTTCCTCCCTGTTTCAGTTTCTTTGGTCCTCTCTGAACCCTATAATAGAGTATAGCACAATCCCCCAAAGGCAAGAAAGAGGTTAAATGTGCCGATTGATGACTCTTTGCGGCCACTTGTTCGTAAATGTTTCCATCGGGGGTTAAAAGATCCCAAAGTAGTACCATGTTGGGCACCATACATGTGTGTGAGCGTTGCAGAATCATTACAGTCTAGAATCACTGAGCTGCAAATGAATTTGGTGGGATGTGATGGGGGCGGGCGGACAAGTGGTGGTAAGTGTAGTCTGGTGTGGGCAGCAATGATGGTGGTCCCTGACTGTCAATGCTCTCTCCCATCTTTCCCTCCCTTTACTCCCTCACTCCCAGTTCCCCGCCGTCCTCAGCCCATCTGTTCCTGCTTGGCCTCTGAGGCTCTCCATCAGGTAGGCCCGAGCTATTGAGTGCTCCTCTCGTCTCATGGCATCCGAATAAGTCATGTTGAGGAGTGTGTGTGCGTGTGTGTGTTTGTGTGTGTGTGCACCTGCAAAACGTTATGTGCGTTTTTTCTTTTTAAGTACCGTCTAAAACGTTTGCGAAATAAGGACCCACCATTATCTGGCTATCAACTTGCCTTCAGGCAGATCAGCTCAAGTGAGAATATTTAGCGTACATCACACACTGGCTTTACTTTTCTGTAATCCTTTCAAATACAGACATGTAAGAAGTAAAGGTGATATCGAATGGCATAACCTTTTAGTGTAATTTCTTTCTCATTGAGAGTTTATTTTGTTTCAAATCCAAACAGTGTCACTCCCTTTGTAAGCAATATCTGCCTTTATTTAGAACCATGCCAGTAAGTTGACAAATACTTTGATTGCTTGGTGGATATGGAATGCGTCAATTCTCACCCTGAACTTGTACATTTCATCTGAAGAGTCTTGCCTGCAGTGTTGTTTTACTGCTATGGACTGTAAGTTGAACTTTTGTCATTCAAACAAAAAAAAGCCTCCAAACACACAAGCCAGATTAATCAATTCCACCCTTATTTATATTGAGCAAATGGAAAGTATTTTACTTTCATTATTTGGAAAAGTAGCTCTCAAGGTGGTCCTCAGTTTGAGTTTGGAGGGATGATTGGTGTGATAGTGCAGTGCTGTACGGGTTCTCTCCAGAGTGGGCATTATATGGTTTTCTCAGGGCTTGTGGTCAATTGTGAAATCCCGGTTTACACAGCCTCTTTGCGTTGGGATCTTTTACAACAGAAGAAAAAGAGCCGCCCCATCGAAGGCAGTTTGGCTTAGGAGTGAGTTTTTTCATCGCGCCGTTCAAAGGTCATTGTTTGGGAACCCACTGTGTTTTTCTGGCTCAGGGAATTGTTTTGTGGTCTCATTTCGGAGTAATATTTCCTCGTCTGGCCCTTGTTCTTTTATATCAAAAAAGCCAATGTGAACACTTCCCCTTTGTCTGGGATCTGGTTACAAAGCATGAGTCATTTATGTAATGTGCCATTCTCTCCTGTCAGGATGTTTTTGTTCTAATCCCTTTCAGTTATCCCAAGGTACGTCTGCTGGAAAACACTACCCAGTTATTACAGTATACATTTTCATATTGCCTCCCTAAATGTAATTCAAACTGTGGTCTCCTTTGTGTGTTCATACCAGTCATGGAAGGTATTTAGTGGTAGCTTTGATTCAACAGCTTGAACACTGTAAAGAGCCAGCTTTGCTACTGCTTTTGTGAGCTTCACTTGCATTAAACTCAGTGTGACATTGACATGTTTCATTATTTATGTCCAGCTGCATTTCCACCTTGACCCTGCTATTACTCTTTATGTATCACCTAACACTTTAATGGCTACAAAGTCTGAGTATTGGTCATGCACGACTGCATGTTAGTCAGATGTGTTCTACCTCCTTATGGCCTTAAGGTTCTCATTAGCATCGAGTAGGCGCCGTGTCAGAAGGTGGTCTCCATGTTGGCCCCAGTGAAGACAGCTTTGAGTCAGTCAGTGCATTTTCCATGCACAAAAGAAAACAGGTTGAATTCAAGTTAAATCAGGAAATAACAGAAAGTGTTATATATTCACTGCAATAACCTGGTTGATGTCAAATCTGTATTCGCTACATGCAGAAATCAGGTTCCTTCCGTAATGTCGACCAGATGTTGGCGTCTGTATTAAGTGTCATCAGTCAGTTATATATGATTGCAGCTCAACATGTTTTTTCTTTCATTTATTGTAGGAGCATTTGGATTGATGGCGCAGGAGAACAGGATCTAAAGTGAGCTACAGATGCTTTTTCTTGCTGTGCAAATCAATCAGAATTTTACAATGTGCTGTGGAGACTCATCTATATTAGTGTCAGTTTTACTTTTAGTTACATGTTGGTATTAAACATTTTGGAAACAAGGTTACACAACGACTGGTTATATTTTTTCTATTCATTGCTGTATTAAAATATGTGTCCTCCACATGGACACAAACAGAAATCCCATTAAAAACACAAGTAGGCTAAATGTATACATGGACAAGAAACCCCGGTTTCTCTTCTCATTGACACCAATTTAGATACTTTAAGTTAATGCGAAAAATCTGACAATAAACCGTTTTCCACAGAGCAAGTAAACACACTTTGTGTAATTAAGAAGTTTCTTTCCCGACCTCAGACCTCACTCAGCAGGGTTTATCTCAGACGGATGGGGTCACTGCCCTGTCTGCCACTCTATGTCCGCCTCCCATTCCTCAAACCCTCCATCACATTGACACTTGGACAGACGAGCTGCCTCTCACATCGTCTGAAACCTGCAGATATCCATCCATGTGTGGAAGCCAATATGCACAAGAGTACAAAACAGGCAAACAGTTGCAGGCCTATGACCACAAAACACTCGAAAACATAAACACTGCATCATTATCTTCATACTCCCGTCATAGCCGTTTAAAGCAGACAACAAATTAACCGAAGTCAGTGACCATAAACACAGGCTACATGTTTGTACTTTCTTGTGGGAAAGATCATTCGGTAAATAATTTAAGAAACAAAGGATAAATCAGGTCACTGTAAAACACCAAGTTTATCTCCAGCTAATTGCAAAGATACAGAGCAGAACTTCTTGGGTCCAGTCACCACTGTGCTGCATTCCAGATGCTGATAGCAGTATTAGACCACCAAGGACTTAAAGTATACTTACATGGCTTGAGATGTACAAAGACTCTGATAAAATGTTTCCGTCTGCAGCTTATCCATCCTTTCCTTGAAGCAGTGTTTTCTGTCAGACGGCGTCTTTTATTTAACAAGTCTATAAGCAAGTTGTTGTTCTGGGCCTGAAACTGAAGCAGAATTTTAATCACAAATCAGCGACCCATTATTCTGAATATTCGACAGAACACACAATCAACTCTTTTCAGAGACACGGTTTCTCCAGTAGAAAGTTGTTCCGATGAGAACTGTCCACAGTGAGGTCTGTGGATAGTAAAGAGTAACTTGCTACTGGTTTCTGGAGAGACACATTCATGTTTAATTGTTTTAATATATCATTAGCCGTGCTAGCAGTAAGTCTCTAAGGATGAGATTATTGGCCTAATGTTAGGTTGGGCAGTGCAGAGTAAACTATCGCAACCATTATTAAATGAATTGCTCAAAGTCTTGTTTTCAAATGGAATTTCATTCGCCTCTATTATATTGAAGTGGTGGAGTTACATCTTAGACTCTAATGTGTCAAAGCTTAGATAAAAAACACAACTATCTGCAAGATTAGAAACAATAAGTGGTCAAAAACATGTTTATTTGTACTTCTGGTGAACCGATCCTTTAATTTAGGGGTCTGTTTTCAATTCCATCTGGTATAGACTGCGCATAATTGCAAACAGCAATATTTTTATTCGAATGGTGGTCTGCATGAGCAGGTGTTTGACGTCGATACTCTCAGATGTACAAGTTGTGCTAATTTCCTGTAAAACATTGACTTTTTTATTCAGCTTTTGGCAGAGGAATATTAAGAAAGAAACAGGGTGTCTTGCCAACATTAGGCCACAACTGGAATCAGTATTCCTTTGACACAATGTCTTTGATTAGTAGGGCTGTTATGATTTTACAGGCCAAGACATATGGCATGTTTTTTATTAAGATGCGAAATGAACTGAGCCTTTATGTTCTCGCGGTGCACTCAGACCACCAGAAGAGCTCTGTGAATTCTGAATCCAAGGGAGAGACAACCCAACTTGAAAATCCTGGTGTGATAATCCAGCAAGAAAATGAAAGTATGATTGATCATAAATCTGTTGTGCACTACAGGGTAATGTTCAGATACATTTCAACACTTGTCCCTCCTTGGGAAAGTGGATTTTCCCCCCTACCAGTCTTTCACAACCTGTGGCTTGCATGCTGTTTGAAGGAGAAGTGCCAAGTATCACTGCGTACTCCAAATATTTGTGTGGTCAACTGGACAGAGCTGTTGCGGTTGAATCCCATCAGTGATGTTCAAACACTCTTGAACTTGCTTCATGTTTTACACTGCACTGTTCGAGTCTTGGCATTTATTTTCTTATACGATGAATACAATGTGGCAGTTAATCAAGGAAGGAGATGTTGATTTCTATTGTTCTGCTCTAAATGAGCACCACGATGAATATAAATGAATCAGATATTATGGAAAGTTGTGGAAGTTTGCTTCAGAGGTCACTTTTGAGTCAGCAGTGTGTTTGGGGGGAACAACTTTGCTCATTGTAATTCAAGGAAATTCCTCATCCATGTACCACATTAATAAATAATTGGTTAGTTTGCATCACAAACCTTTCTCTTGGACCTTTGTCATCTTACTTGTCTCAAATGGGGAATTACTTACCATCTACTTGTGTCAATTACTGGCATTTCTGTACAGGTGACATATTGTTTAAAGGGAGGGCAGAGCTACCCTACTGGAGTATGTTGGAAGACATTTCTTCTACGGATGTTTTTTCATTACTCGTCTCATAGAGTTCAATAAAGGTTGCTGGCAGTCCTGCCTTCAGTATGTACCACGGTTGAGAATGAACTCTATACTCTACTCTCACATGTACCAAACAACAATAGTTTCTTTTCTTTTGCATACGGACAGTTTGAGTTACATCTTTCCCTTTCTATGATCACTACTGTCATTGACAACGCCCAATCTTTTCCTTTGTCTCACTTCAAACCTGGTGCTCAAAAGATATTGTCTATCTTGCTAACTTTGGATGGTCACCACAAACAGTGCAGCATTATCTGTAAATCAAAATAGCATGTGGCAGTATGGGCAGCCACAGCCACATTACACAAACGCCTATCATCGTTGGATTACAGCTCAGTTACTGTAAGCGCCGTGTTGATTCATCAGCGCTTTAGACCTCCGGTGACGACGGAAATTAAACTTCAGAGTGTAACACAAACTACAACACATAAAGAAGAAGAAAAATCCTCACATTTGATTGGAAATGGTGTGGTCTCCAAGAGCAACCCCAACATGCTGGACATCCTTAAATCCCTGTGCCTGCACCCTCATTCGCGAGCAGCAGAGGAGCGGAAGCCATATTTTAGCAAATGTTTGCTTAACCAAGTGTGACAACCACGCCAGTGGCCAAAACACCGAGGTGTCATGTGTTTGCACCTGTCTTTGTTGAATGCTTAACAACCAGTGGCATAGTCATTAATGACACTTGGAGATTCACATAACTAAATTATTTTCCATCATGGCGTGGAGTCTAAACCTTTTTTTGTGAAGCTAGTTTCACACCGTAGTGTAAAGAGTTAGCCGATGGCTGAATCATCTGTTATATAATACATTTAGACAGAGTTTATTGTCCTGTGGCTGTAAACAGTCATACAAGTACAATCGCTGTTGTGATGCCTCTCAGCCGACGTCTATGCCCAATGCGGTGAACTGTTATACTGCTAGTTGGACATCTTTGGTTTACTGTCTATGCAGTCGCCGGCCTGGTTATCAACTTTGGATTGACCGTCTTGTGTTTGAGGTACAATGCTGCTATTGAGAGCAGAAAAATACTGAACCCAGTCCCTGGATATTATTTACAGCATTGATTTACCAGCTTGAAATGTATATTTTCTCTACCTGTGGTGTCCGAATGATCGCCGGTACACATTCAGGACAATTTGACATTTCAAGTTAACAAAATATCACATGGCGGTTTAAAGCCAAATACTATATTGACACATGGATACATAAAGGAGGCAGAGCAGTATACAGAATATGCCAATGATAATTGTTTAGCAGGTTGTTTGGACTGGCTGTGTGTCACAGTGTGGAGTCCTGGCTAAATATTTACTGGGTGCTGGGGGACTAGAAGGCATGCTTGGCCGAGCTTGTGTCTCTGGTTCAGCAGCAAAGGGGTAAGATGGTGAAGTCATCGCCATCGACCGATGTCGTTAGCGAGCTCGTGATGTTCACTACTGACCCTTTTACCATTTAGGGGGCCCTGGACTGATATGAGTGTCATTGACCCTGAGGCCAACCGTGGCATGTTTGGGGCCTGCGGAATATATCCCAAGCTTTAACCTATACAACGAAGCCAATTATAACTGCGAAAGGCCAAACAATACAATCCATCAGTCAGGTTTCTTGGGTAAACAGGAATGGGCGGCCCATGTCGGGGTGTAAACTCCAAATCCCAGAGAAGCTAAGGGTCAGTGGAGCTGTTTGATTGTCTAATTGGGGGTTGGACTCTGCGTGAGTGTGTGTGTGTGTGTCTGAGAAAAAGAGAAAATGAGAGATAAAAAAGAGAGTGCAAGGACATGTGTGTGCGTGTGCGTGCTTGTGTGTGTGTGTGTGTGCATCACTGCGCAAACACTACAGGTCTGGGGGCACCGAGACACCTAATGAATGTGTGTTTGTCCTTCAGACCCCACACACCTCTGTTTATTTGAACATGGGATAGTGTTCCTGAGCTGTTTTATCCTCCCTGTGTTTGCCACTTAACACGTGCACCGCAGGGTCGGCCTGTGCAGCAGTGTGCACCGCGTTTCTTTTTTATTTTTTTAAAGAGGAAAATATTAGTCAGCCTGACAATAATGACAGACAAACAAACTGTATCTTGTATTTGTGGATACAGTGTTCCTCTTCATTATTGTTCAGCCTTCATTATGAAGCAGGGTGATAATCCAAACAGCTCAAGCGTAGACGGTGCCAAGGGCAACAGGCCAACGGAAGATTGGCGGTCGGTTTAGTGTCAATGATGTGGTGATGTGGGTCAGGGATAGCAGCAGCAGCGATCAGTGCACAGTGGCTAAGAGCCCAGCGAGACCACCGGGGAGGAGGCCTTCACCTCTTTCCTCAGCCATCAATCACTCACATTCATATAAGCAAAGATAGATACAAGCAAACACAACCAGACGCTCATCCTTACACCTTGCCATTATGTGTAATTTACACTTACTTTCATAAAGAATTACCAACAATGAAAAGATACGATGATGTTTATTATTCATGCCAGATCTTCGGTTCCCGAGCATTGATTGACGCAACATGTGTTTTTTTAGTCAGTGACCGATGTGTGGTTTATCTTGATGTTCGATCTATTCTGTTCAAATGGACACTGGTTTTTTTTTGTCACAGAATTCATCTTAAAGGCCAAAAAGTAATGCCAAAACGATGACTTTTTATGATTTTTCCTCCCACCACGTCAGATAGCGAAGTGTTTATAGTCAACAGCCACATTCAGAATGCCTGCCGTCATAGAGAGGGACCAGACGCCAAATCCTGTCTGCTCTCTTACTGCCACACCTGCCCCAAGCTGTGTGAGGTCGACCTTACAGCCAGGTAGAACATGTTGGTGGTTTCAAAGATGTAATTCTGATGCTTTTCAACCATTCAACAAGCGCTGCAGTAGAAATCTAACGACACCTTAAATGTCCGCATTCAAACAAGGAGATAATCAATACTGACCTCCAGCTTTACGCTTACAGATAGGGAGGTTTATGTCTCTTATATCAAGCCAGGCCCTCTTTAATGTTCATTGCCATATCTCGCCTACTTTGGAAAGAGCCACTAATGGATAAAGCAGGGTCTGTGGGTGGACACTATTTCCTGTCAGAGACAAAATTATATTAAATGCATGTTTGATTTATAAAAGAAACCTGAACAAGAGGATCACGATTATTTTAGTTGCTATACAATTAGTTGCTATAATATTATTTTGTATTAAATGTGTATTTTCTAACTACTCTGATTTGTGTGTTTACTGGTAACTGCAGACATTTCATCAGAATAAAAACCCATTACAGCTGATGGACATTTACATCCCTGGTGTTTTTGCCATAAGGACTCCCTCTGCACCAAACCTACTCAGCATTATGTCAGTGATGGTGAAGTGTGTCTTTGACCTTTGAGACCTCACTGGAGGCCTGCTACTCATCTGCTGTTAGCTGTTTCATGTTGACGTCATAACTGACAGTTATTAATGTTTATGGTTATCTGCATGAAATTCACCATGAAAGTGGCGATGAGAGGGACGAGAGGAGTGCCTTTCATATTTATAGCATGATCTCTAGCGTGGTGATTTCTGATTATACGGAGTTCTATGATGAAATGAACAAAGGCTTGTTAATCCGTTATATAATTCCTAAGCAGATAAATAAAGTCACGTTTTCTCATTCTTACTCTACTTCACACAATGCCAACATATGGATATGCATTTTCCACCACTACTACTACTATTGCGACTACTACTAACACACACACACACACACACACATACACACAAAGGCTGCCCTGATGTAGCACCTCTTTAATTCACACCAGCACTTGCTATTCTTCGCTGGTGGTGTGATAGTATTCGCTGAGAGTCCTTCCTCCTGAGTCTTTCACTTGTCTCAAACACTCTACTTCAGCGCAAGGCCTTATTGCCCACCCAAAGAGGTTATAGGGATTCTCGACTGCCCTCTCGCTCCCTAAGTGGGTGGTCCTCTGGGGTATGGCTGAGGCACAGGTGGAGCATTGTAGGGGTGCTCACAAAAATACCCCCCCTCGCTCCTCACCAACTACCCCTCTCCCCACCGGTTTTTGCCACGCCTGCTCCACGGAAAGGTGGACTACATTTTGCAGAACCCTCCATTAGACCGTGAAGGCACTGAAGGTGAAATGTTGACACACACACACACACAAACCAGTGTGCTAACCATGCTAGGGAAGCTGCGTAAATCAAATGCAATACAGCATTCTCTAGTGCTTGTAAAATATCATTCTTAATCAGGTTTTTCTTTTTGCGGGGGGGATATCACAAAGGCCATGGGCAACAAAATTCCCCCCTTCTTCTCCTAAAAATATTCCCATGCTCTGGTTTTGTAAATAATTACAGTTCGGCTGAATGTGTTTTATAAAGTTTACATGGTAGGTTCAGTGCACCCTATCTGTTGTTTGGAACCCTGCAAACCACCAGCAAGATGTTGACATATGGCAGCTCTGGTGTAGTGCACAAGGCATGGATTACTTGGGACCATAATAAACAGGAGCATAAAGAGGGACCTCCTTGTCTTAATATCACGGTGTCCGTCTCCAGATTTCTGAAACCCTCTGGGTAAGTAGGGATGCTGGACGTACACGCTCTTTCTCATCCTACACAATCAGACTGTGTGACTTGGCTGGTCAGAGGCTGCCACCTGCTTCTCTGTGTTAACAGAGTGATTTATTGTTCAAACAGGATGAAGATAGACACAGAACATGTGTCTTCATAACCTTACAAGCCCGACAAATGACAGGATAGTAGGTGGAGTATAAAGGTAAAATAATGAAAAAAGGTTTTTTATCACTATGTCATGTTGACACATAGACTCGTAATAGACATATTTGTGCAGGAACACAGCAGGTGCTCCCCATGGTGATATTGCGATGCTCGTTCGCACAAAGACTTGGCTGTGTGCTCCATCCACCTGCACTTAGGTAAAGAGATGCCAGAATTTCTGATTCAATGAACCATTTATACCAGGTTGAGTAACACAGTGGTCTGCATGCTTTTCCACCTGCACACCAATGCAGAGTGCGTTGTGCAAAAAAAAAAAAAACACGCGAAAACCTTGTTAACGTCCTGTTGAGCGTCTGACTGCAGGAAAGCAGCGTTAAGATTGACGACTTTGGCAAGCTAGTCAAACACGCGGTGACAGGTACTTCAGACAATGACGGGATTGCTAAAGAATCAGCCGACTTTATGTGAGGCTAAACATCCATTATCAGAGTTCCTATCCTCTTACGTCTCACATAACTTCCTGCTCAGATCTTTGCGAGGGCCAGATGGTTACATTGGCCACTGGGGATTGCAAGAAGCCCAGAAAGACAGTTTTACAATGTGCAATTACGGGACAGATAAACTAAACGCTCAACAAAGCAAGGCATTTCCAGATCCCTGACTTCCAGACTTTGATAAGGAACAAGCTGCATTCCTTGGCCAATTTACGGTCTTCAAAATTGAAATACCAGTGTTAATGAAAACTCCAACTGTAGCTTGAATGGAAGATTTTTGTCTCAGTCTAATGAGGCCAGTGCACTGAAGATATACTGTAAAGTATTCAAGATCTGACTGTGGAACCATCAATGTGTGCTTAGAAAGCTTTGCACAGCACTCAAAGCCATCTGATTTGTTTAGGTATTGGTCACATGCCAATTAATGTAGAAGGGGATAGAGTGTCTTAGATGTGGTTGAAGTCAAATATGATATTTCTAATAATTTTTGGAGTTGGACTGTAGAAATGTTTTTCATAATTTTTGTGTTGAAGATTTAAAAAACACTAACCAATAACTAGAGCACATAGCGTCAGTGATTCTGCAGCTCAATAGTCGAGTTACAACACAACGTACATACTTACCACAGCCTGCAGTCAGCCAGCTAGCTATGACTTCTTTGTACTTTACACAAATGCATATTCCCTAGATGTCAGAATTTACAATCAGATCTGCATCTGATCTTTGCAAAGCAACAGGATGAAACTATGACACATCAGCGACAGACAGTAAGAGACTTTTAAAACTCAGCGTCTTCAGTGCACAGCTGTGAACACACCAGTAGTGCCAGCATTTCAGAGCAGAGAATATTTGTTGTTTTCATGATTCTTAAAGCTAATTTTACATATTTGGCGAATTTGTAATCACTAGAATTTAGCCTGGTGTGCTTTAACCTATGAGCTCGACTCCACACATTGCTACACTCAAAGTTCAGCCTGTTTTGTTCCACATTAACATTTCACGGAGAGAGCAGGCGCCTGCCCTCTGTGCTTTACCCCAAGGGAGCAAGAATCCCCCACACACTGACACTGATACAATCTCCAGGTAATGGCTGCCTGCCTGCAAGCCAGAGGGTGTCTGAGGATATACTGTGTGTATGTATGTGTATATATGACTCGAGGAGGTACTCAGCACCACTGGTGTGGTCACAGGGCCAAAGTTCACTCAGAAATGTGTGGCCTGGGGTCGAGAGGTGGTATGGCCTCCGTTAACGGTGAGGGTAGAGTTTCAACCTCCACCTTCGTCCTCTCCTCTTTCTCCAGGCTGCTCTGCCACTTACATTTCTCACTATGACACGCGTGACGACCCCCACCTTTTAGTCAGGTGACAGAGGCTGGATGGAGGTGAAGAAAGAGGGAACAAAAATGCAGGACAACAGAATATGAGTGGTTGGGTGGTTTACATTTGAAGTCTGTAGCAAACCTTTCAAAAAATATTTTGGGAAAACTTGATGAATGACTGTGAGCAAGTGTGTTGATGGTTTAATGGTTTAAGTGTGTTGATGGTTTCATGGTATAAGTGTGTTGATGGTTTAATGGTATACATTCATGGTTCACACATCAAATGACTAGTATGTACACTACCGTTCAAAAGTTTGGGGTCACTTAGAAATGTCTTTATTTTTCAAAGAAAAGCACTGTTTTTTCAATAAAGATAACATTAATCAAAAATACACTCTATACATTGTTAATGTGGTAAATGACTATTCTCGGTGGAAACGTCTGGTTTCTAATGAAATATCTCCAGAGGTGTATAGAGGCCCATTTCCATCAACTATCACTCCAGTGTTCTAATGGTACATTGTGTTTGCTAATCGCCTTAGAAGACTAATATCTGATTAGAAAACCCTTGTGCAATTATGTTAGCACAGCTGAAAACAGTTATGCTGGTGATATAAGCTATACAACTGGCCTTCCTTTGAGCTTGAAGTTTGAAGAACAAAATTAATACTTCAAATATTAATCATTATTTCTAACCTTGTCAATGTCTTGACTATATTTTCTATTCAATTTTCAATTCATTTGATAAATAAAAGTGAGTTTTCATGGAAGACACTAAATTGTCTGGATGACCCCAAACTTTTGAACGGTAGTGTACATGAGGAGTGAAGCAGTGGTGGACTCTAAGTACAACATCTCAAATACTGTAGGTACAATTATGAGGTAATTTACCCTTGTATTTCTTTTCTATGTTTAGTATTTTTATCTTTTACTCCAATTTGACTTTGCAAATTAAGAAATAATCAACACAACCGATGATTATCATGTAAATTATGCTATTATTGAATACCAATGCTTTAAACCACATTTTATAAAGTAACAGTGCAAGTTACATTTTTCTCTCTTATCAAATACAATAAATGAACAATACAAACACTTTTACATCTTAGTAATTGTTAGTGCCATTTTCCATATTGTTATTGTAATTGTAATTTAGACTCAGATTTAGATACTATATTATTTAGATTCATATTTAGATTTTGTTTGTTATAGTATTGCATAATTGTATGTTAGTTTGCATTGTTTAGAATAATCAGAGGTGAGTTGTGACGTATGGAGCTCGCGCATTGATATATCAACGGGCGGACTTGTTTCACGGTTGCACCAGAATTCAGTAAAAGGAACGGAGCGAACTCACTGTTTTCTACCGTTGTTGAAACACATTACACGCGTAGACTCGTTCTTTCCGTCTAAGAGTGGTTAAACCAATGGATTCGTCAAGAAACATCTACTGATGACACTAAGGGAGTTTTAGCCGCTACATTAAGTAGAAAACAGTCGCCGAGGGCGAGAGAAGATCATCGTGCTGCCGACGAAGGAAGCTAACCAGCTAAAGGCGGTGCTGCCGACGAAGGAAGCTAACCAGCTACAGGATTAGCTAGCGCCGTTTACAACGCTGTGCAGCAGACCGGATTGCGGTCGACTTCTACGATGATGGATGAGTACACAAAGAACAACATTGAATGAACAAATAAGATGTGCTACGAGACATTGGCCACACAGGACATTTGAAAAAGGTGCTATTGCTAGCTAGTCATATTTAGCCAAGAAGAAGCTCGAGTTTATTCTGGAAATAAAGACAGCCCTGGAATCTTTTCTGGAAAGCATTCACATGTTTTGAGGTTAAAGGACTGTCGATCTGGATTTCAGAAGTTTGCAAGAGCTTGCTATAATAAGAGACTTGTCTAACAATAATAGCCAATTGAAATGTCTGATTCGAATGAAACCAGGATGGAAGGCAATGTCGAGCTAGACATTAAAAGAAGGATCAAGTTGACCACAAAGGCCCTAGAAAAGAAACTTGATGAACAGATGAAGATCAGGAAACGTGCATTAGCACGTCTTGTCTCCAAAGCGGAGGAAATAGAAATTCTCATGATAAATGATACCAATGCTCTCCTTGTGGAAAACGATCATCTCAGTGATTACTCAAAATTTCTGAATAGATTTACTGAAGTGAACAATGCAGTTAGTGAACTGTTATCTGACGATGAAAGGGAAGCTGACCAGCGGTATTGGAGTGAGCCAAACCTCATAAAGTATGAGAACTTTTTGACCACTTTGGAGCATTGGATAATAAAAGCAAGACGGCACGCCGATGCCGATGGCGAACAGGCCGCTACTGAAAATGCGACCCCAAAGACTTGAGCGACGACACAGCAGGGTGAGTCTGCCACTGAAGATGTGGATCCAGACGACAGTGCATCTGCTGTACAAGAAAATCATAGTTCAGTCACCGCACGAAGTGTATGCAGCAGACACTCAAAGTCATCCAAAGCGTCATCTCACGCTTCGTCACTGCGTAGAAATGAGGAAGCTAACCGTGCAGCCCTACTCGCACGCGCAGCCGCACTTAAGAAGAAACAGGCATTGCAGTTGGAAGAGGCTCAAATGGAAGCACAGCTGAAAGCCAAGCAGATTCAGTTGAAGGCTCAAATGGAGGAGCTAGATGTTGAGACTGCTATCGCAGAGTCCACAGCAAAGCTACAAGTTATGGAAGAGTATGATAACATGGACGATGATGGGATGAATTCCTACCTCGTCAAGAACATGCCTACAGCAGCGACCATCGAACATTATGCTAGACCAAAGTTGACTAGCAGTCTTCGAGTTAGCCAACACAACAGTGCTTTTCACTGTCCACCTAGAGTCCTAGACACAAGTCTCATGTGCAAGTAAAGGATGAAAACAACAACACAAGTACAAATTCCAATGAAAGGCAGTTTGAACTTAGCGAAATGATATCGAACCAGAAGGATATCATAGATACGTTAGTCACACAACAAAGACTAGCTAACTTACCTCAACGAGAAGTCCCTGTATTCAGTGGCGATCCTTTCGAGTTCCTGCCATTCCTGAAGGCTTTTGAGCACATCATCCACAGTCGTACAGACAACGACGAAGACCGCTTGTACTACCTAGAGCAATTCACCAGCAGTGAGCCAAAAGAACTTGCGAGAAGTTGCCAACACATGAGTGCACAACAAGGCTACAATGAAGCAAGACGGCTCTTGACCTATCACTATGGCAATGAGTATAAAATAGCTGTAGCCTATGTTGACAAGGCTCTCAAATGGCCTCAAGTCAAGCCAGAAGACGCAAAGTCACTTCACAGCTTCTCCATCTTTCTCACCGGATGTAACAATGTCATGAAGGACATGGAATATCTCGAGGAGATGAACAGCCCGTGCAACCTGCGGATCGTCCTCTCAAAGTTGCCTTTCAGACTTCGTGAAAGATGGAGAGTCATAGCTTTCGACATACAAGAAAGGGAAGGAAGAAGAGCAAAGTTCTCTGATCTCACGACGTACATCAACAGACAACCCAGATAGCAAACTGACTCTGTTCCAGATCCGTCCCGAATCCGTCATAGACTCCGGGAAGGCTCCGCAAAACGGGTCCGGATCGGAGGCTAAATGCACAGCGCGCCGGATCCGGAACAGATGCGCGTTGAGTCATATTGGCGGATACGGGGCAGATACAGGGCGGATCCGCCCCGTATCCGCCAATATGACGCAGATATTCATAAAATGTTGACCCTTCCATAAAGCGGCTCATTTGGCCCAGATCAAGCTAACAAATATAAATCAATGCAAAAAAGAAAAATGCAAACGTAAATAATATCAAACAGTTTTTTATTTGAAAGGACAAAATTATATACACACACACTTAAAAAAGATATATTTTAAGTCTGTTCAGTGTGGGGGACGTCGACAGTAGCACGCCTCCTGGAGCCACCCCGGTCTGCTGCCAGGTTGAACCACTGAATGGCGTGCTTAAGGACCTGGTCGTCAGTGGACACATGTGTCGAGTGATTCTTTCTGACGGCATCTGTAATCACACAAGCAGATACAAAATCACATGAATACTCAGTGAAACATACATGCAGTCTAAAATCTAGTGGCTGTCTGGCACTTAAAGTGTGCTATGCTATATATAGAGCTAATATATCATATAACTATTATGTAAAGATATAGTCGAGTAACATTTACCTTCGTAGAGAATAAAGTTGCAATTCAAACATTTTATTTAGAAACATGGTTCTTCGTAAGTTTGAACACAAAGACCTCTGGGTGAATTCAAATTGTTTTCATTATATATGAGTTACTTACGCAGGAGCAAAGTCTTGGACGTCATTAGATTGAAAGATTTTTTGCCATTAATCCCTTTCCAATTTATGGACTTGCCAACATCATCAGTGAACATGCGTGCGAGGATGTTCCACGTTGCACGATCATGTCCTCCGATTGTTCCCAGGGAGGAAATCTAAAATGGATAGAAAAAGTACTATTAATATTTGATATTGTTTTAAAAAACATTACCATCAAACAGGGTATTATCTAGTGTTAATGACATACAATAGATTTTAATGAGCTTTGCGTGAGATTCTTCAAACAACAACAAAACTCACCACTCTTCTTCATTATAGCGTTGGCTGGATCTTTGAGCTGTTGCTCGTAAAAAAGGTAAAAAGGTAATGATTACGAGATTTTACATCAAATATGGAAACATCAAGTGTTATACAACTCCATAAATCCAATCGTAATAATCATATTCACTTGGACTCAATGTGACAGTGTGTATTGCATGTCTCGTATCCAATTTACCATCGTTAACATTGTAAAAAGTGAAATGATTAAAAAGGTTCAATTTGAATCCCATAGCCGTTTGAGTTGTTGCTCACCACAGCAGGCGATGGCGTCTGAACCACACCTCGCCGCTCGCCAGGTTGGTGTGTACCTGCATGGCTTGTTCGCTGACCTGCTGGTGATGAAGTCCGTGGTGGAGGAGGGGCAATAGTTAGAAGAGGGGCAAATATTATTTGTCAAACTATAACATTGAATGACAGACACTTTATTTTATTAAGGTAAAAGAGTTCTAAAGAATAAAATGTATACACATTTACTCACACAGGCATTGGCTTTCTCCTTTTAGGAATTGCCTCCTCTTCTGAATGGAGATCGGATGTGTCACAGGACATACTTTTTTAACCATCGCCTTGCCACCAAGTAATCATCTAAAAATTCAGTCAAAACACAATGAAAAAGTACAGAATTATGACCAGAACAATGTGATTAAAATGTTGTTTCCCCCCCATATGTAACATAAGGTAAATTATTTTTTAGATTTATTTAATCTGCTAATTATTAGAATATTACTATAATTAGCATACCACATGATCTAATTATTCTTACATCATGTGTCTGCCAGTCAGGTTGAGGTTCTTCGGCACCTCGGACAGCCTTGTCCACCCTTTCGTCCCTCGGGTAACTTGGCCAAACGCAGCCACACCAGCTTTGTGGCACGACTGCTACTGTAAAAAATGTGTGCTTACTTGAATTGTAGAGATCGATCCTGATGAACACTTCTGTAAAACTGAGGATGACATTGCAAATTGTAAATTAAGTGTTGAGAACGCAATACATGGCGAATTAAATAAAAACAGGTTTGTGCTGGCCATCTTTATTAGCTTGCGAGCTAGCACTCCTCGTTATTAGCTTGCGAGCTAGCACTCCTCGTTATTAGCTTGCGAGCTAGCGCTTCTCGTTATTAGCTCGCGAGCTAGCAGCTCGTTATTGCCCAGTTTATCGCGCGCAGAGTATTAAGCTCCAACCTTGGGTTGGAGCTTAAGTATACAAGGGTGCGCTGAATTTTCAGTGGTTATAACCACTTGCTGCAGAAGATAGCTAACCCTAACCAAGATAGTTCGAAAACTAGCCATAATTCGACAGTAGCAACACAATTCAACACTTACCTAAGTAGTACGTCTGGCGCGAAGAGCTGCAGGTTTGAAAATACCAGTTTGGAAAGTCGAGGCGCAGAAGTAGGAGGAGCACGATTTGGAACATCCGCCTGGGGCAAAGTTAACACGCTGCGTGATCCAGATGCTGTTTGATCCGGATCCGGATGCGGGCGGATCCGGATCACATGAGCAAACCGAGTGCGACAGTAGGGCGGATCTAGCGACCTGAGGGCGGATCCGCCCCGGAATCGGCTGCTATCTGGGAAGCTAGGATAGCTTCAGACCCACTGTTCGGTGATGTCAACGAGTACTCCGAAGCGAAAGAAAAGGGCAGGTCAAGCTTTAAATCTGCCCAGGGAGGCGGACCGAAAAGAACCACTGGCTGTGCTACGAGTGTCAAGCCAGACGAAGGGGGTGCCTCAGAACCAAGAAAAAACAAGCAGACAAGCAACGCGTTTCAGGAGCCATGCCTGTACTGCAACAACAGACACACCCTGAGCGCATGTTACAAAATAAGAAGTCTGCCAAACAAAGAAAGAATTGAGTTCATTAAAGGTAAAGGACTTTGTTTTGGGTGTCTGACCCAAGGGCACATGGCAAGAGACTGTAAAAAGAGAGCCACTTGTGAAATCTGCAGCAAGAAACACCCAAGCCTGCTTCACAGCAAAAGGGACGAGAACACTGACCAAGAAGACGCGTCAGTCAAGAGGGAAGTCACGGCAGTCACCGGGGCCGGGGGAAACGACTGTGTCCTGTCTATCGTGGCCGTGCACATCAAATCCAAGAGGAGCAACACGACAATCGAGACGTATGCGTTCATGGACTCGGGTAGTTCCGCTACGTTTTGCTCCGAAAGGCTGATGAGACAACTCAGCGTCCATGGTAAGAAGACTCAAGTGCTACTCCGTACTATGGGCCAGGAGAAGCCTGTGTCCTGCTACGTGCTCTCAGATCTGGAAGTGTGCGGTCTGACAGAGAACAAGACGTCTACACCCACACAGACATACCTGTAACAAAGGACAATGTTCCCGTTGAGAAGGACTTGGAAAGATGGCCGTATCTGCGTAAAGAAGTACGGTTACCACAGATCGACGCAGATGTTGAGATACTGATTGGAATGAACGCTCACTCTGCGATGGAGTCGTGGAAGATAATCCACAGCCAAGGTAACGGGCCTTATGCAGTAAAGACGACTCTCGGGTGGGTCGTTAATGGCCCTCTCAAGAAACGTGACGATCACAAGTCAAGTCACTGCAGTCAAAGGGCTTCAGTCAACAGAATCTCAGTCAGTGGCGTGGACAGCATGCTGTTGCAGCAATACAACTAGGGCTGCAACAACGAATCGATAAAATCGATAAAAATCGATTATTAAAATAGTTGGCAACGAATTTCATTATCGATTCGTTGTGTCGCGCGATTATTACGGCGCTCAATAAGTCACGGAGTATAAACAAAGTTGAGTTGAGCGCAGAGCGGCGCAGGAGAAACAAGAGCGGAGGTTGAGGACAGAACGCTGCGTTGTGAGAGCCAATCAGCGCTGAGCTGCTTCTCTGTTGATTAATCTAATTGGCTGCTGCTGCTCACGTGGCGCTGGATGCGGAAGTCATTCACGTAGTCGGAGACATTCACGGAGCTGTGTGCGCCTCTGGGTGACGTTATGAACCCAGACACCAGGGCGCTACATGTCACGACGTGTGTGGCATTTCCACAAGAGTATAACGTAGAAAACGTGGTTATTTATTCCGTGGCGGATAGCGGAAAATATTTTTCCACGGAGAACGGCAACGGAGATAAGCCACGACGCTGTGAGCGCTGCGCGTGCAGACATTTAACCGAGCGGAGCAGCGCGTGCGCTCTGATCGCTCTTTTAATGAAGTATCGATACTAAAATATGCTAAATCACATCGTTTTTAACGTACGGGTACTTTGTTAGTATCGCTACACCGTGCAGCGTGACAGCAGCAGATGTAGCGGACTAACATTCAAGCTAACCTAACTTCCCAAACGCTGTGGACATCTGAACGCTGATTGGCCGAGACGCGACACGTCCATCAAAGATGTTTTATTGCGAAGAGCACCACTTCACATTTTTTCCACGTCTCACTGCAATCTCAACCGCAGCGGGCCAGGTGAAAAAAATAATAAATCTGAACGCGTCTCTGATATTGTTCCGGGGGCCGGTCCACATGGGGACCACTGCTCAGGAGAGGAAAGCTGTCAGTCTGTTTGTGACGGGTTCATCACCATGGTGACCAGTGGATCTCCAGGACCTTTCCATGACTTTAAACCACATTTCCATGATTAAACATTTTGTGAAAACTTTCTATACGTGACAAAGTGAGAAGATGTAGTATTTAAAATAACAATGAGAATTCCAAAGCATACCGTATATATACCGTGTAAATTAACATTTGAATAAAACAAATTTGCATTACTTTTCCAAATATTTTGGGATTTTATTTTTTTCAATTACTTTTCTAGGCCTGCTAATAGCCATTTAATAATTCCATGACTTTTCCAGGTTTTCCATGACCGTACGGACCCTGTTTTGAATAAAGGGTTGAAAATTAAAGTGTTTTAGTTTTTTTATCCGATTAATCGATTAATCGATAAAATTATCAACCGATTAATCGATTATCAAAATAATCGTTAGTTGCAGCCCTAAATACAACCACGACTTTCCGGAGCAAGCCTGCGAAGAGAAGTCAGAAATGTCACGAGAAGACGTTCAGTTCATGAAGTCTGTGACTGAGACAATCAAGAAAGTCAATGGGCACTACAGCATTGGGATGCCTCTCAGAAACAAATATGTGGTGATGCCAAACAACAGATGTGTTGCCGAGCAACGGGCATCAAACCTGAAAAGGAAACTCGCTAAGAACTACAGCTTCTACGATGACTACAAGACCTTCATGTCAGACCTGCTGAACAAAGGCTACGCAGTGGAAGTTCCTGAAGACGAGCGCAATCGCAACGACGGCAGAGTGTGGTACGCCCACATCACGGCGTGATCCATCCACAAAAGGGAAAGCTGCGGGTTGTTTTCGATTGTGCCGCTTCGTTTCAGGGGAAGTCACTGAACGAGGAACTGTTACAGGGTCCGGACCTCACTAATGGTCTGATTGGAGTCTTGACAAGGTTTCGACACGAACACGTCGCACTCATCGCCGACATTGAAGCGATGTATCATCAAGTAAGAGTTCGTGATGAGGACTCTGATCTTCTACGATTCCTTTGGTGGCCACAGGGGGATCTGAGCCAGCCTCCGCGTGAGTACAAGATGGTGGTCCACTTGTTCGGGGCCAAGTCGAGCCCGAGCTGCGCCAACTATGCCTTACGATGGACCGCAGAGGATGGAAAAGACAGGTCATCACCTGAAGCAGTAACTACAGTCTTAGAACACTTCTACGTCGACGACTGCCTGGTCTCGACGTCCAACGAGAAGAAGGCCATTGCCTTGGCCAAGGACCTCATTGCACTGTGTGAGAGTGGAGGATTCCGCTTGACTCAGTGGTCAAGCAACAGCCGCGAAGTGCTGTCATCACTTCCCGAACAAGAAAGAGCAAAGGAGATCAATAATCTAGACCTGGACAAGGATGAACTACCCATGGAAAGGGCCCTTGGAGTGGACTGGTGCATAGAATCAGATTCCTTCAAGTTCCGGATCCATGTGAAGAACATGCCCATCACCAGACGGGGTATTCTCTCGGCCGTAAGCTCAATATCAATATCAACATCTTGCTCTGAACATGTGGAGTATCTGACTTTGAGGCTAAGACCATTTTATTTGCCCAGAGAACTGCAATGTATCATTGTGAGTGTTGTGTATATCCCCCCCTCCGCTCAGGAGGAGGCTACACTGAAGGAGCTACACGACATGATCAGTGAGCATGAAAACACATATCCCGACGCTGCTGTCATTATTCTGGGAGATTTTAATCACTGCAATCTCCGGAAAAATATGCCCAAACTGCATCAGTTTGTGACCTTCCCCACCAGGGGAAATAAAACACTGGACCAATGCTACAGCAACATCAGGAATGCTTTCTCAGCTGAACCAAAACCCCATTTTGGAAAGTCTGACCACATGGCAATCCGGCTCAAACCAGTCTACAACAAATGGCTCAAGACAAAGCCAGTACTCGTCAGAACCTTTAACACCTGGACTGATGGGGCACAGGCTAGCCTTCAGGGCTGCTTTGAGGCCACAGACTGGAGCACCTTCAAAGTGGCCACCAACGACATCCACGAATACACAGAGACTGTGAGTGACTACATCAGCTGGTGTACGTCCCTATGTGCACCTCCCAGGACTGTGCGTATGTTCCCCAACCAAAAACCCTGGTTTAATGGAGACATAAAAAATAACATCAGGAAGAGACGGACGCCTTCAAGTCAGGAGACCAAGAGGAGTATATGAGAGCCCGGTACGAGCTGCAGAAGTCCATCAGAGCAGCAAAGAGGGCTTACTCCCAAAAACTTGAAGGCTACTATCTCAACCACAACACGCGCAGGATGTGGCAGGGGATCCAGTCTGTCACTAACTACAAGAAAACCACAACAACCACAGACCCCCGTGATCCCACCCTTCCAGACAGCCTCAACTACTTCTATGCCAGGTTCGACAGGCTGAATACGGACACACCCTCAAAAGCCCCCTGTGACCCCATGGACTTTGCCTTTCAGGTGACTCACACACAGGTCCTGAAGGCCCTGAAGAGGGTAAACCCCTACAAGGCAGTGGGACCTGATGGAGTTCCCCCCAAAGTCCTAAAGGTCTGTGGGGAACAACTAGCCGGAGTGTATGCTGACATCTTTAACCTGTCACTATCTCAGGCTGTAGTTCCCCGTATCTTTAAATCCTCCATCATCATACCAGTCCCCAAAACCAGACACACCCACCTTAAATGACTTCAGGCCAGTGGCACTCACACCAGTCGCCATGAAGTGCCTAGAAAAACTGGTCCTCGCCCACATCAACCACACGGTCCCGGACAATGTCGACCCCCTCCAGTTTGCATACCGCCCCAACCGATCAGTGGATGACGCGGTAGCAATAGCTCTACACCACACTCTGCAACACCTGGAAAGCCGCAGAACGTATGCCAGAATGCTTTTCCTGGACTATAGTTCTGCCTTTAATACCATCCGCCCGGGAAAACTAATCAAGAAGCTGACAGACCTCGGCGTCCCAACTCCAACCTGCAACTGGATTCTGGACTTTCTGACAGAAAGACCCCAGGTGGTGAAAATGGGAGGACGGGTGTCCACCGAGCTCACAGTCAGCACAGGATCCCCACAGGGCTGCTGCCTGAGCCCCAAACTATTCACCCTGTACACCCATGACTGCACCTCCACCCAGGACAACACCATCCTCATCAAATACGCCGATGACACCACCGTCCTGGGGCTCATCAAGGGGAGCGGGGATGAGTCGGGCTACAGGACCCTGGTGAACAACATCCTGGTCTATGGAGAGGAGAACGACCTCATCCTCAACACAAACAAGACCAAGGAAATAATACTGGACTTCAGGAAGAACCCTCCCCCTCTACAGCCTCTCATCATCAAAGGGACTGAGGTGGAGAGGGCTGACGGGTACAGATTCCTGGGAATGCAGGTGACATCTGACCTGAGCTGGACTCTTCACACCACAGCCACGGTGAAAAAGGCCCAGAAAAGGCTTTATTTCATCAGGATGCTCAGGAAAGCTGGTCTGAACCGTCGCCCTCTCACCCAGGCCTATAGAGGACTGATAGAGAGCATCCTCACCGCAGGCATCACTGTGTGGTATGGAAACACCACACAGGCAGAGAGGAAGGCTCTGCAAAGAGTCATAAGGACCGCGGAGAGGATCACAGGGACACAACTTCCGTCCATGGACTCTATGTATGTGCAGCGCTGTCGGAAAAGAGCAGAGGGAATCATTGGAGACTCACTTCATCCAGCTCACTCTCTGCTCCGACACAAACACTGCCCATACAACCTGAGACACAGCAGAGCGGACAGCATCGTCACCCATAAGACACGCTTCTTCAACAGCTTCTTCCCTGCCACAGTCAGACTGATGGCACAACACAGCTACTGAGAAAGAGGCACTCCTTGAAACTGTGAAAAATGTGCAACACTACAATCAGTGCAATAGCCCCACACAACCTTCCCCCACCATCTGAACATGTGCAATATCCCCATATCACTGTCCCCTCCCCCTCCTTCTTTCCTTTTACAAGTCAGGTACAGCACTAGCCTACTTACATACTTATTACTGTTTACACTGTAAATATTGCATACATACACATTACCACACTATGTACAGTGTGTTTTTTGTATGGTGTTTTTTGAGATATGTTTCATATTTCTATTATTGTTACTGTTACTATAGTGTGTTGTTTTGTACCTCTTGACTCGGAGAACCCTGCAAAAATAATTCCGATGTGTCTGGACTGCTGGTCTAGGCACAGATGGCAAATAAAAAACCTTAAACCTTAAACCTTAAACCTTGGATTCCTGTCGCCGTTCATTCTTCTTGCGAAGACCATCGTCCAGGGTCTCTGTCGAATGAAACTTATCTGGGATGAAGAAATTCCAGAAGACATGGCAAACAGATGGCTCGCCTGGCTGTCCGATTTGAGCCAGTTCACCAGCTTTTCTGTCAGTAGGTGCATCAAGCCAGAGGGATTTGGTCCAGTGATGTCAGCACAGCTGCACCATTTCTCCGACGCTAGCGAGACGGGCTACGGCGTCGTCACGTACCTCCGCACCGAGAACAGCCACGGTCGAGTCCACTGTTCATTTCTTTTAGGGAAATCCAGAGTGACGCCGCTTAAACCTGTCACAATCCCACGCCTCGAGCTCACCGCGGCTACCATTGCGGTGAAAATGGATAAGCTCATGAAGGAAGAGCTTCGGATGGACCTCAAAGAGTCTGTGCTATGGACAGATAGCACCACCGTCCTCCGATACATCGACAACGACGACGCTCGTTTCAAAACATTCGTAGCAAATAGAGTATCGACAATCAGAGAGAACACAAGGCCAGCACAGTGGAAGTATGTCAACACGGCTTCTAACCCAGCTGACTACGCATCAAGAGGAATGAAGGCAGAGCACTTCATGAAGTGTCAGAGCTGGATTGAAGGTCCCGACTTCCTAAACAAGAGTGAGTCTCACTGGCCTGTCCTATCAGAGTTCTCAAGAGAGTTAAGTGAAGAAGACGCTGAAGTGAAGCGTATGATCAGCGTGAACATCATCAAGACTGTAGATTCAAGCACAGACCCTCTCTTCAAGCTGATTCATCATTACTCCGACTGGCACAGCCTGAAGAAGGCTGTCGCCTGGATGTTGAGGCTGAAGGAACTGCTTCAAAGTCTGTGCGAAACAAAGAAGAAGTTTGGGTCTCAAGCCCAGTCTTCAGAAAGTCAAGACGCAAGAATTAAGACAGTTGAAAACCAGCACTCCCTCCAGGTGTGTTTCAGAAGGAGGATCTATACACCAGACGACGATCGAGGCAAGTGCAGTACATCTCCGACATCTTCTGGAAGCGCTGGTCCAGAGAATACTTGCCCCTCCTACAAGAAAGGCAGAAGTGGCTGGAGAAGAAGAGGAATGTGAAAGAGGGAGACGTTGTACTCATCGTGGACCAGAGGGCTCCAAGAGGGTCCTGGTTGATGGGAAAAGTGGAGAAGACAATCCCCGACGCCAAAGGGTTCGTCCGTCGGGTCCTTGTCAAAACGAAGACCAACACCATAGAGAGATCCATAACTAAGTTGTGTCTCCTGCTCGAGATGGAAGAATCCCATGGACAATAAAGGACATTATTTAGGACATTATTATTTCTACAGTCGTCATTTTTGTAGGCCTCATCTAGACTAGTCTAGGTTGTTTATGTTGGCTTATGCCTTAGTGAAAGAGTAGAGAAAGATTTTAGAATATAGAAATTGATTTAGTTTAGTTAGGTAATTGTCATCCCCATGATGAGCAATTAGGGGCCGGAATGTTAGTGCCATTTTCCATATTGTAATTGTAATTGTAATTTAGACTCAGATTTAGATACTATATTATTTAGATTCATATTTAGATTTTGTTTGTTATAGTATTGCATAATTGTATGTTAGTTTGCATTGTTTAGAATAATCAGAGGTGAGTTGTGACGTATGGAGCTCGCGCATTGATATATCAACGGGCGGACTTGTTTCACGGTTGCATCAGAATTCAGTAAAAGGAACGGAGCGAACTCACTGTTTTCTACCGTTGTTGAAACACATTACACGCGTAGACTCGTTCTTTCCGTCTAAGAGTGGTTAAACCAATGGATTCGTCAAGAAACATCTACTGATGACACTAAGGGAGTTTTAGCCGCTACAGTAATAATACTTATTGTAATTTAAACCGGCAGGAAGAGATTTTGGCCACTTGAGGCAGAGCACCTATCATCTTTAATTTGTTTAAATGATTAACGTATTCGCAAACAGACAACATTTTGGATTCAGGAATCATCAGCTCAGCTCTCATTTATTTATGTTGGTCATATATATGACACAGTATCAAATTGGGCCAGTAAAAGTCACTTGCAGAAATGTTAATATAAAAAAATTGATTACCGCACCTTAAAAATAAAAGTTTTAAACACTGAAGCAAAGACATCGAGCAATATTCTTCTTCTACAATCTCACATGGAAACTAAAGTGACCACAGAAGTTTTTCTCTATAATCACAGTGACAGTTTTGTAATAGTATGAATTGGTGCAACTTGCAAATACACAAGCACGAACGCACGCACACACACACACACATTCTCAGCCGGACCTGTTTAAGTGTTCCCCAGACAGTATGTGATCCTCAGACAGGACAGCGCTTCCTCCTCTCGTAGTCGTGTCTGAAGGATCAGTCTGGCGATGTCATCCAAACAGAGACAGAGAGGGAGAGAGGATCTCTCTCCTTTATGATGCTCCTGAGCCCGCTCACTTCCATCCGACCTGATGTTACTAGCAAATGTTGTTGACATCTTTTTTAGATTCTTCAGTGTTTTCTCTTTTGTGCCTTGGCTTCACTCCCCCCCCCCCCCCCCCCCTCCACTGTAGTCTCTTTGCTCTGTCCCTTTCTTTCTGTTTATTTCCACCTTGCTGTACCTGCAAGTTTATCTTTTTTTGTTTTACAAAACACAGACGTGTTAACTTTACACATTTTAATCATCTCTTTGACATTATTTCTCATGCAATGTCTTCGCTATTGTTTTTTCGTGCCTCAACAGTTTTGCCTTCTCGCCTCTCTCTGTCTCGCTTCCTCTGTCTCCGTCTCGCTGCTGGTGTTTTTCTGAAAAATAACAAGGTCTGGGGCTGTGCGTGTGCATGTGTTTTGCGCTGGCTGCACAGACGAGATGGGCTGGCTGCACTGTGCTGGCTTCTTGTGTGGTCCCCCGGCAAACTTTATGATTTATTCAGCTAAAGGCAGAGGAGCACGACCCCCAGTGACCACAGAGAGAGAGCTGCACGTGGGTTTAATGATTTCACCACAAAAATGTCCGCTATGGCTGGGTCTGCATGGAGCTCGGAGCCCCCCCACTGACTGAATGGTGGGGCGGGGGGGGGGGGGGCTGGTGGGAGGTTGAAAAGAGAGCTCGGCTGACCAGCCTGAGTCAATACAAACGCTTACCACTTCACATCTACTTGGAGGGATTACGAGGGAAGAGGACAGACGGAAAGCTACATCCGATCGGCATGTTCCAAACGCTTTAAAGTCGTGTCTTTTAACGAATGATCAGCGATTCCTCATCGTCATTGTTCTTTATCGCACATTCTGCTATTTTTCTTCATCCATCCTATTCCCCCACACACACACACACACACACACACACACACCACCCTGAGTCTTATAGCCAGTGGGAGATTTCAGAGGCATTATTGAAATGTGCACACTGAGGATGATGTAACCAAGCTTTCAAGAACAGGGAGAGAGGCAGAAATAATAGGGGTGGGGTGTGGGTGGTGGTGGTGGTGGTGGTGGGGTCCAGGTCTCCTGGCTCAAGCGAGTGCCTGCTGAGGGCTTGGATCGGGATGCTACGCTTGGTGCTGGTTCTCTCTCTGTCTGTTTGGCTACAACTCCCCAGAACAAGATGATGTCATCCACAGGGATTCATGAACATTCTTGATAAAGAGACAACATCACAGGGGTGAGGCTAATTATGCAGCAGGTCAGAGAGCTCTATGCCGCTCCTCGTTTCCAAACAAGTTGGCTCGGTTCATCTTGCTTCTTTCAAAAGGAACATGTTTCTGCATTAAAATATCTTGTAATATAGGAATCCGTGAACAACAGTTAATGGAAGCTGATAGTGCTCCCGGTGGAATTTATGAATGATTGCTGATAGGGCTCTTTTTTTTTTTACGAGAGACATTTTGACACTGAAAAGTCACACGAGGAGAAGCACAGATATTAATATTCAAATAATGTACGTAAGTGGGCGGCCGAAATATTGTGCAGTTTGTTGCTGCAGAATGCAAGTTCAGCCGCACACACACACACACACACGTGCAACCAAACACATAACCTCCCACAGGCTTACACATGGCTGAAATAATGAGCTACGGCCGGGCTCTCCCTCAAACTCTATTGATCAATGGCTCGAGTTCAGCTGCTGCAAAAGATTTACTTACTCCCCTGCCTGCGAATCCACTGATCACTGCATTCCATTGGAATTGATTGATTTTACGGCAACATTTCAGTTTCCAATGCTTTAGGGACATTTGTGCATGTGAACCTCCACTAAGGGTTTCCTGCTTTGGACAGAAGCTCTCGCTGGGTAGTATCACTTACATCGCAGCAGGTTTTGGTCTGCGTTTGCTTGGGTGCCTCCCGAGCATCTCCGCGTGTGTCAGCGGGTGAAGCCATATCAAAACCAGTCCTCATTACAAGCTCATTCCACAACCCCGGGAGGGATTACACAACGGTCAGTACGTAGTGGGTGTGACACAGGCTTTTCCGTCGACCCCAGGCTCTGGGCTCCCAGTGAGTAATGAGTCCACCCAACAGAACCTCAGCACATGCCCGGGGCCCAAGGAAATGTATGTGCTCACCATGTCTGGTATGACAACCCCCCTCCTCGACTAGCCAGGAACAGAAACTCATATCTGCTGCTCTGTGTTTGATCTCAAACAATCCCTCCCACAAAACATATTACATGCTCTTTTTTTATATGGCAAGCTATGTACGGTTTAATGGCTTATTTCCAGTGGCATCTCATGGGTCTAAAGTAAACACACAAATGTACACAGAGTACGTACTCTCTGTCTGCTTGTATCTTCCTCTCTCTGTCTTCTTGCTGATTCTCTCTATTTCTCTAACACACACACATACACAGACACACACACACACACACAGACACACACACAGAGGTTATGAGGTCCAGACATAAATCAATATGACTCAAAATGCAAAGAAAACATTGATCCAAAACACACGCACACGATGAAGGCATTTATTTGCTCAGCAGGGTCTGTGTTGATATGTGAATGGGCCATTTTGTTTGCGGAGAAAACGGAGGTGAATTAATTGATAAGGGCCTGTTGAGCCCATTATTGTCCACTGGGGAATATGCCTACTATGAACTATTCATACACTCTGTCATATTTATTGAATGTATTTTAACTCTAAATCTGTCCTTCTGTACACATTACATCTATTGCACCTGTCCATCCTGGAGAGGGATCCTCCTCTGTTGCTCTCCTGAAGGTTTCTTCCCTTTTTCCCCCCTGAAGGGTTATTTGGGAGTTTTTCCTGATCCGATGCGAGGTTTTGGGGCAGGGATGTCTATGTGTACAGATTGTAAAGCACTCCGAGACAAATTTGTAATTTGTGAAATTGGGCTATACAAATAAACTGAATTGAATTGAATTGGGGATTTCTCCTGTTGTCGCTCCTGCAGGGTTTCCCTGCTGACCAGACCTCCATTAGTGCGTGCCATCCAGAGAAAATGCCGCACAGGTTCGGATGAAAAGTAAGTTCCACTTTTAAACTCTCTTCAATTATAAATGGAAAGTGCAGAGGGGGGGATGTGGAAGGGATGATAATCCTCGCAAGTGAGCCAGTTCTTGTTCGTCTCACCTCTTGTCGTGCTGGTTTCCTTCTCCCCCCTCCCCCCATCCTTCTCGCCTCCTCCTGGTCCTTGGAAGGATTTGATAATACCAATCGGTTCCAAGTGTGACATATCCTCACTCTGCTGCTCTCCGTCTCCCCCCCCCCCCCCCCCTTCTTAACCCCCCTCCCCTGCCACCCTGGTCGCTCTTTCAGGAGCGTTTGTTTTGGGCCTTGTCACCACCTTGCACAGTGTGGCTACAGCCACGATGGTGGCAAACCGTTTCTTGCTAATTAACGCTCTCAAGATGAGTCACGGGGGTAAGGGAGACCGAGAGAGAGAGAGAGGCGTTCAACGCTATTTTTGGCCCCTGACATCGGCCCATAAGAGACTTTTCCCTCCGTGCCTACCCCTCTTTGTCCCTCTGATCTCTGGACCTCCTCAACAGATGAAACAAGCGCTTTTGAATCACTGAATCCGCTTCTCTCTTTGCTGGCCTGGTGTGAACAGCTGCCTGTTTGGTTTGTGTCATACACACAAACATTCATACACACTGTGTTTGAGTTTAAAGGCCTCTCACGGCGGGTCCTGAGTGTCCTATGAGTTATGACAAACGTTATTATGCTCCCTTTAAAATGACTTTGCTAGAGCAGATTGCCGTATTTTCCTAAAGCGTGGGTCATCTGGTCGCCGTCCAGTGTTTGAACAGCTGTAATGAGCACTCAACATCAATAACTTCACTATGGAGAAAGAGAGATTGGCTATAGATTGAGTCTTTAGTAATTAAAGAAATAATTGAAATGGTGACATTTGCTCCATCATTATTCTCTCCTTCCAAAGCAGATGGAGGATATGCTTCATGGAAGATATGTGGAACAGTATCATGTCTATCACAATTTTGTTCACAGAATTCACTTCTTAATATGAAAATATCCACATCCACCAGGGGTTATCTGACTGGTGGGAGTTCTCTTCATTTTCTTCATTTTTATTGGTGTGATAATAGGGAAAACATCCTTAGAGAGAGAGAGCATTTACACATTTCCATGTGTCACTGGTGGATAAAAGCACGGTTCTTTAATTTCCACAAAGACACGTAAGGAGTAATAAAAGTGTACTGGCACTGCTTTTAGGCCACCACAGCCTGACCCAAATTAGACTTTATGTGCCACTTTGTAATGACTAGCTGTGGCCCCAATTTTACCCTTGACAAGATTTAAATAAGGACCCATTTGCTCTGGTATCAGTGGTGTAGGTGGCAACGCGGCTGACCGGGCATGTGCTCTCAGCCAGAGCAATCTATCATTACCAGTGTAATAAGGGGAATGGACTTTTTCTGTCTTACAACTGAGAGCAAAATGAATGCTTCCACACAATGTGATAATCACTAGGGCTTGCCAAAGGAGAGGTTGCCAGAAATTCACTCCTGCTTTCTTTTTCTCCTTTTTCTTCCAGTGGGTTAGGAGGGCTCATCCTTGGCTGATTGCTGTCTAATTTAGCGCTGACCTTGACAACTGCTGAGTCTCCTTAGGTCATATAGCTGTATGAACTATATTTGCAGTTTTTAATGAGCATGTCAGGATGCAGTATGCTACTTTTGTTTCCTTATGGCTCTATTTGATTTGCAGCTAAAATAATGTCCCAACCAAAAGAGTTTTAGTCATGCGAGATGTGTGGCCTGTCGGGTGGTTGCTCCGCCACTTTTGTCCAGACTGAAATATCTCAACAACTACTGGGTGTATTGGACCATGTGCTATAAATGTTCTTAGACAATGTAGCATAATGACTTTGATGATTCCCTGACTTTGGTCTGTCATCACCTTAAGATGCAACTATTCCCCCCTCAGGAATAAACATTCTAAACGTGTCATGTAGAACCACTATCAGGTCGAATTTATCTAATATTTGGGTTATGACCAAATAGCTGCAAAACGAATGATATTCCCATGAACCACCGTTCGTTGTAATCGTGAAATAAAAAAGCACTTTTCGCTTACTCTGTCCAACCGTAGTCAACATTTTCTCCTACCTTGGTGTTTTATATCCAAGAAAAATAAACACAATAAATATTATTTTTTTACGAGTATTATTCCAGTCGGTTTGCTCTCTGAAACTCGGTGGAGGTCAACCGCTGTGTTGGAAATCACTCATTGTTGTGTGGTCTCTCTCCCATTTTCCATTGTGTGGTCAAGAGGATTGAGAGCGCCGCTTACAGTGCTCCATCCTGCCCAGTCAACAGAACAGGGGGGCCTCTCACTGCAACCAACAGCCGTTTGAAGATGAGGTTTGTGGCTAGTTTCCACCCACAACGCCAAGCTGTCTCTGATTAGACCTGAGATCTAATTTGAGAAGGGGGCTAACAGTGGGGTTCGGGGTGTGGGGGTCTGTGTGGCGCAGCCGTCCTCTCCCAGAGGGCCCTCAGCTCAAGGGCTTGTGTGCTTGACTTTCTCTCAAGAAATGCATCCTGATGGTACGAATAAAAGTACAAGAAGGACATGCAGACATGGGGATGAACAGGGGAACTACTACGTTCTCTCTCTGATGTTGAGGACTATACCCCTGACTCTACACACACACACACACACACACACATACGCAAGGTCTCATGGTCCCAGTAAATGAGGCTGGCCGACCCTCTGACCCAAGTGATGTATTTCTGTGCAGTGTGTCAGCTCCCTAAGTGTGTGTTCTGGCTCCAGTCTGGGTCGTGCATTGTCGGGAATGTTGATGAAAAATGACAGGCCATTATTTCATGCCACGGCTGTCCCCTCCTCTCTCCCCCTGCCTCACCACTGATAGGGGGATACTTTTGAAAAATAATCAAGCCCAAATCGAAAACTGCAGTTGCGACTTCTAAACAAACCCCCTGCGGCACGGTCCAAATGAGTGCTACAAAGACCTTTTGTCATGCCTCAGCGCCAGCCATAGCCGGACCAGAGGCATTTTGTTTTAGTTGTGTCCGTCTGTCCATTACTGTGAACGCGACAACTCAGGAACACCGTGAGGGATTTTCGTACAATTTGGCACAAACGTCTACCTTAACTCAAGGAATAACTGATTAGACTTTGGCGATGAAAGGTCAAGGCTGAAGGTCATTGTGACCTCACGTCTGAGCCATTATCGTTAACACGATATCTCAGGTACACATTTGTGGTTATAAATCAAGAATTAAAATGAAAATCATGTCAATTTCAATACAAATGTCTCAAAGGATAACATGATAACATTTTATACTGACGTGAATGTAAACTGCAACTTGATTGGTTGGCTGAGACAGACAACCTCAAGGCAGAAATTCTAGTTCAGGAATTTAGCGTAGTATAAACCAAAAAAATAAAAAAATGTGGCATCCTTTTTCTCTGGTCAGCTCCCCATCCTCTCAGCCTGCCTCCTTCATCCTACTCCATTAGGTTTTTAGGGACTCAGGTTTCTCTGTTGAGGTCATTGTGGTGCTAATGTTCTTTAGGGTGGAGAACAAAGCGCAAAGAAAAAGAAGGCCCGGTTCCTGAGGGAGGAGATCAGGCAGCTGCAGGCAGGGGGTCTGAAGGTTTAGGTTACCTGCTCACTGCCTCTTCTCCTCGTGGCTCAGGACCACCTATGTAGTCGGTGCTGCTCCAAGGGGAATCAGATAGTGTGGATACACACGGAGGGACACAAAAAGAGTTCGCACAGACACAAAAACTAAACGACGATCACACACGCACACACACCGAAGTGATGAACCCGCAAATCGCCGGCCTCCGCTGACCCATATCTGCGGAGCACAACTCCCGGGGTCTCGGGTGGATGTCAAGAGGTGTGGTGGCTGTCAGCGACGGTTGACCCTGCACCAGTTCTCTGATATCTCCTGTCACACATCACTGCCCAGGAAGCACTTTTCTTTCTCTTCTGGTCTCTACACACTTCATCATGCTGTCTGACTACAACGAGGCTCAAACCACAAACCGCTGACCCGTGTGTATGCCTGTGTGTGTGTGTGTGTTGAGCAGCACTTGTGGATTATTAGAAAACTCAGATTTTTACCATAAGTCATATCTTCCTATTTGCATATCAACCTGTTTTAAGTCTTGTGCTTAATGGATGCAGTGGATGAAGACACACTTTTAACTTAAACTCAAACCAAAATGCATCTGCTGATCAAGATCATGTGATATGATCGAAATCTCCAGAACAACAACTTAATGGACCTCGAGATGAGATTGTTTTGTCAACTTCTGCTTTCAAGCTCAAGAATGGCCAAAATAGACAAGAACTACTTTAAGTGCTCAGAAAAAAAATAAAACATGACCACAGGGCGCACCTTTCCATATGCTGATGAAGATCATAGGATGTGTTTGAAAGCTCCAGAACAGCTACTTCATGGACTTTAAGTTGAGATTCTTCAATACATAATTGAATTGAGTAGAAGCACAACACATTAAAATGTAAATAGATGAATTTGAAAAAGATTATAGGAAAAGTATAATTTAATATATAATTTAGTACAATACCATCTTTGCAGGACTTTTAAAAATAGTCACCATTATAACATAAAACAGACATACTCTTGCAGACAGTAAAGGGATTTGTCTCTGGGCAGTAAGAATTATCTTAAGGGAAGGTAGTACAGGTTTGTATTTTGATGTATATACTGTAGAAATACTTAGCATGTAAGCATGGCAAACTATACTCTTCGCATGAAACCTTTCAATTTTCAAGCTCTTCCTATGTCCTTTAATGCCTAACATTTCTTAAACAACAATCAGCAACTTACTGGAGCTTTATAGCAAGCTTCAGTTCATTATTTAGCTTGCTAAGACCAAAATCACTTAAACGAGAGTCACTATTGGACATACTTTTACCAAGTGGCCATAAGCATGACTCTAAATAAATAATGATGCTGTTCTGTAACTGCTACATGTGTAAATATACAACTGTACGCAAAAATGTTCGGTATATAAACTAAAACGGTGATAAGTCGATGTTGTGTTCATAGCTTGTTTCCACATGTTAAAAAAGTCCGTTATTGCAGGCTTGAGAGTCATTGACTGAAAGAGGGCTGCACAGAGGAGCTCCGAAACTTAAGAATGTGTAATAATATCATGTGTAATTATTTATTTGGTGCAGACGCACACAAAAAATTCCCATCTAAATCATAACATTTAGTGTTTTCCTACACTGAGTAATGTTTCTCATAATGAACAGCTATGGCCATAATTGGTTATAACCACAGAGGAGTATAGAAAATGAATAGAGTGGAACACCACAGAGGTGGTATTTGTCCATATTGTAGACCTTATAATGTGTATATATATAGAACATGTGTACATATGAATTACTTTATTTCAGTCAGCCATAATTTCCACCCACTCAAAAGAACCAGCACTCAACAAAAGTCCCATCAAGCTGAGAATAGTTCTTGTCTTATTATCTGGAAACATTTAGATGTTGTTGTTTTTGCTCAGCAAACACTTCAAAGTGGAAAAAGTGCTGTGGTTGACCACAAGGGAATAAATATGGTTTCTGATCAGCACGCTAATTACCTTTCCACAGAGTAAATATGAGTAAAAAAATATATTGTGAGCCACCCGGGTGTAAATGCTAGCTGCTGCACACGAATGTGGTCTTCAGATGCTTTATGAAACAAAAGTGGTGTGTGAGAGCACTTTATGTGGGTTACTACACTCTAGTGTTCATAATGCTGCTGCCACTACATAACCCAGCACTATCATCATCACCACTGAGTCCTCCCCTCCTTGTTTGACGAATGCCTTGCTGAACGCAGCCTTTTTTGGTGCTTTACACCGTCTCTACAATCAGGGATCATGACAGCTTCTGTATGCGTAGAGATCTGTCATCGGCCTTCAAACATGTGTCACTCCCAAGTCTTGTGCTCCATATGATTTCTCCGTCATGTTTGCTGTTACAGACCTTAACTTTATGCTTCATAACACGCAAGTGCATCGTTGCATAAAGGAGGTGTTGAGAGCACACACACACACACACACATTTGGGGGTGGCTGTAGCTCAGTTGCTCTTGACCGCGCACGGTCCAGTCTGGAACATGTGGACTGCGGCTTGACATCCACTTGCACACAGGTCAGGATCATGGGTCAGGATGATGATGTGCCTCTAGAAGCACCTTCGTCTCCCTGTAATGCAATGTAAACAGCTCCAAGTGTATTACACTGGGCTGCTTCCTGCTGCTATGTGTGTGGCATGCTGCATACGTCAGCTGATGAGACGTAAAGTGAGTCTGTTTGCGTAGTTATAAATACATGGGCCGTGAAAGGAAGCAGCCAAATTACCACGGACTGTTTTGATTTGTCGGATTGTGGGGTGGAAAATCTTGCAGAAATTGATGATGACGTGACGCTGAGGATGACATGAAAATCATTTTGGGATATGTTGCTGTTTCTTTGAACATGGACGCCAGGGTTTGAACATGTATTGCGACACGTTTTCCCTGCAGATTGATGAAATCAACAAAGCGATGTTTGTCAGATACAAATGGACCTCAGGCTTCATTAGATTTCATCCTCGCTTGTTTCCTTTTTATATTCAAAGCATGAAAGGCTAAGTCAACAAATTGCGGTGGAGTTTGGCACACTTTGTGACACGGCACACACCAAAGTCAGCCGAGGAAACTCAATGAGAAGCATTGCCTGCAGTTTGCTCCTGTGTCTCCAACATTAAGCTATCAAACAAACAAAGTCCAACAACAAGATGATGTTGGATACTGTAATTAGGTTGCACGGTAGCTGGATTCTCTGGATTTCACAAGATCACATGAGAATCGTGAGATCACATATCAGACACAATCCATTTTGTCAGATTTCTATTAATACGCTTGTGTTACCGACCGTTCAGCGTTCTGTGCGGAGCTACGGGCAGCTAAGGGGCGTGGCATGCTGTTGCCGTAAAGTGAGACAATTTCCATGGTGTGTGCACGCACGTGTTTAAATGCAAGAGTCCAACCTGGTGCCGAGCAGATTTCGTGGTTGCACTCCAGTGTCGAGAAACGCACAACTTTCTAACTTTCTGCTAATTGGCAGAATCCTCTGAACTGTTTCGGATTTGTCGAATAAAAAAAGGTTTTCTAACTCATTCCACCCACTAAGACATGTGTACAACCGCCTGTAGCATTCCAGGATAAACCTGAAAATGTGCACTGTTACCCCTATTTTTTCAAGAATGTTTACATCTCTATGATGACGAGCGTGTCATCGATATGAAAGTACCATCTACATGTCTAATTTGGTAATTGATTCAAATAAGTAAATCAATGATGTTAAATTAAATGGCATCAGTTTAACTGAGGTCACAGCACCTCAGCAGAAACAGGAATTTCGCTCATAGACAAATAAAACGGCATGATCCCACCTCAAACACACTGCCAGTCAGTGAAACTCATCATCATCTCATAAAAAGCAAAACAACATCATGAATGCTCGAGCTTTGAGACTCCATCGCTGACCAGGTGTGCACAAATCAAACAGGACACCCAGGAGACCCCTGTTCGTTCCTCGTGTGCAACCAAAAGTCAACATTTTTATGGATAACTTAAAAAACATAACACAAGTTTCAGCCAAACCAATGTTTTACCAAATCTAACCAAGTCATTTACTTGGATTTCTTTTTTGGTTATATTTAAATTTACAAAGTTAACCACATGATTATAATACAACCTCAATCTGGGAGAAATGATGTTTCCCTCAATGTGTAATTGAGAAAGCAGCTTGTTTGTATGGAAACATGTTTTTAAGGAAGGGTTGGCATGAGACCACACAAATAAACTTTTTATTTTTACTTTATTTTAATCATTTGATGTACTTGTGAGCTATTTCAAAGACAAATTACTATCACACTGTGATGGAAAGTTCCATTTTCCTGACTCAAATTTGGATGAAAGGATAACTTCAAACCGGCTCTCAACTTCTTCTGGCTGCAGATCTTCATATAATTTTCACTGGCAGATGATAGTTTGGCATTTCTGCCATAAGAATTGTCATGGCAACTTGAAATAAGTTTATCTCTCTAGAGTGAAGAGAGCGAGGCAACAAAACGCACAAACACAATATTTGTCTATCAATAAAACAGCACAAGAAACACTTTAAACAATCCTTGTTTTTGACTCATCAGTGATGACTATCTCCTATAGATTTGATTTAACCAGAGGTTATTTTAGGGATAACGCACTATGCTGTTTAGGCTTTTCCTTAACCCAAACTATCAACTATATTGGAGCCACAATCAACAGTATCTCTGATTTGGAGTCAGCAAGGCCTTAAAACACATTGAAGTGTATCTGGGGACAGACAAAGGCAAAGCAAAGAGAGAAAGTGGCAGAGAGCACGCTGCCACGACCTGGAGGTCATTGGCAGTAGATAATCTGGTATGAGAACAACTGATAGCCTGTCAGTAATGATGGGGCCTAACGCTGGAGAAGAGAAAGGAGGGGAGCCGGAGAAGAAAGAAAGGAACCTACTGAGAACTCCCCGATGTTTTTTTGTCATCTGTGGGCCAAATTAGGGGGAGAGGGGAGAGGAAAGAGAGGGGGGGGGGCGAGGAGAGCAAAAGAGAGAGTGCAGATGGACCACACCGACTGACTGGTTGGACTAATGTGGACGTTTTCTCTCCGGGGTCAGATATTTACTCCTAATTAGCTCGAGGAATGCGACGCATGAGAGCGGAACAGATACGTTACCGTTTTGGCTGGAATTTCCTCTCCTTCCGTGGCATGCGCTGCTTTAACCTGATTAGGTATGGCACTTATCAGAAGAGATGAAAGCACTCAGGGGATTGGTGACGCATTGCTGGACACCCCTGCTCTGCTCCCACTTCACCCCCAATTTCACCACGACCCTCCCCGTGGTCATTACCGGTTGTGCCGTGTGTCATGGTACTCGGAAAAACTGGGTTCCTGATTTACAGTCAGACTGACACCGTGCCCTCAGCGTGACACTTGTGGGACCGGATCAAAAGAAAGTTGTTGGGAATAAACAAGCAGGGAGACTTGCTATAAAAATGATTTTTATTGAAGGAACTTAAAATGAGATAAACAAGTTTTACGAGTTGGAGAGAGGTGCATGTTGTTGTCAGGAAGTGAGACAATTTCCATGGTGTGTGTTCACACGTGTTTCAATGCAACTATCGAACCTGGCGGCAGAAAGTCAGAGCAGATTTTACTCACAGTGCAGAGAAAAGCTTGTGGCAAGCACAGACCTAACTGTCTGCTAATGATGGATTAGAAGTATTTAAATGGTAGATGAAGCAAGTCGGTATTGGCAGGCTTGGTGGTGGTCTCGCTTTAATCTGGTACATTTGTGGTTTCTTAACGAAAAAGGGGCAATCCCGACTCTGGCACTTGGCAGGGATATGTCTGAAAGCCATTTGGTATTAATTCACTTAGCTGCGTTTGCTGGTGGAATACAAGGAACGCTAATAAAAAAAACACATGTTTTATCACTTACCTTCTTCTTGCCATGAATACAAGTTTGAGTTTTATTTGGCCAAGTTTTTACCTTTTAGGTTTTGAGATTTATACCACCACTCCTAATTCGTTTGTGGTGTTCACAACATGAGAAAACAACTGTTTTCACTTTGGAGTACTTTGAGTACTTTCTACCAATATAAATAGTTCCAAAGTGTTTTGTGAATTGTCCAGTGTGACAACCTCAACAAAGACCATTTAAGCGTCTTTGAGTACTTCGAAAAGCGCTATAAAAATGTAATGCATTATTATTATTATTATATTCGTGGCACGGCTCATATACTTCTGTGGTCCACTATCAAAATGAATTGACGTCAAATGTGGTACAGATAACCACACTTGGGATTGACCAATAATTGGTACACCATTTTTAAGATTATCGGAATCATCATATTTTTAATCTGATAGCAGATCAAAAATATGTGCTACTTTGTCTCTGATGAAGCCACCTGTCTCTGTCTGTAACTGTAGAAAGCACTCTGTAGTCTCACTCCATGTCCCAGCACAGCACAATCTGATTGGTTACAGGTCATGAGTAATAGTCGATCAGGCTGCTGTGCCACAGATGGGCAAAGACGACCGCAGACTGGAGCTGCTGCAGTGAGCGAGCAGAGCTGTGTGGCAGCAGATATTATTGAAGACGATCCAATACGATAAAGTAGTCTGGTAACGTTCTCAGTGGGCTGACAGTAGTAACTGGATGTAACTTCAGTTGTATGAGAACTCCTCAGAGAGGAAGAGGGAGTGAGATGGAGCCTGGACGGGAAATGTAAATCATGACCAGATAATCGTAGTTTATAAAGATGGAGGGCAGTGACAATACAGACCTTTTTATGACAGACAAATATCACATGGATCTATTCATATGAGTTAGACGTCACTCTTTTTGTATAAGTCGAGTGTAATTCAGAAATCCTTCACTGAAATATCACATCACAACTTCAAGATGCTGTATAGTAACACCAAAGGAAGGCAGTCTGCCATATGTGCAAGAAAGGTGTCAGCATTGGAAGAGCAATGGCTCTTTTTTGAAGATTATTTAAAAAAAAGTGTTTTATTGCGACATTTATTGGATGTGCTTAAAAGCATTTCAACAATGTTTTGTGTTGGAGTTTGCTATTCTACTTTTTTTTTTTAAGATTTACATTTCTTCAACATACTTATATAGGTTCCAAATATCAGTTGTCCTCTCCTTGATTAATAATAGTCCTAATTGTCTCTAAAAACATGTCCATCAATCCCTTCACTTGTCCAACTTTTTGGTTTATGAGCAAATAACTTCAAAACAGAGTTAATTCGAACAGACTCGCTTTATGTTTGTGCAAATTAGCCAATAGCACAATTAGCTAAGCATGCTAACACAGTAAACGTGTTGTTTATTGTATGTTTTATTATTAATTGTATGTGATGTAAGGTGGCGTTGAATGCCATGGAAGTTACCATTGAATAAAATACATTATTAATGTTATATACTAAGACCATGAACAAGGTATATTTTATACCTATTCAATATTAGCATGTTAGCATGCCGACGGTATTTAGCTCAAACCACCAGTAGGCTATGCCTGAACCTCACAGAACTGCTATTATGGCTGTAGACTGTGTCTAATTTAAATGTAATTAATTATTCTAGTCTGTGGTCACCACAAACACAATCCAATCACCTCCGTTGTATTTTATTGTTAAATTGTTTGGAGCGAACCGATCCTTTAATGTTCCGTCATGAAGCTCTTTATTCACGCGTGCGGAGGACAGAAATGTGTTAACCTTCAAGTTGAGGAAGGAGCCGGTGGTCTTCCTACTGATGTGGTTCTGAATTCAGGGTAAACATATATTTTTCAGACATTCCCAACACAAACAAAATCAATCACCCGCTGTCACACAAACCACCAGTGAAGTGGAACGCCCTGATTACACGCTTTCCTTATCAGTGTCCACACATAACTTCATTTTCAAGAAAGATCATGAATATTCCTTCTCCACCAAATTGCTCTGCAATCTGTCTTCCTTCTCTGGCTGTGATGGAAGTGATGTCAGATTTCACTATTACTGCCTTACGCCATATGAGAGCTCTCACTTCTAAATGCAAGACCTACCTCTGCTTGTCGCCGGCGGCACATCTGGGCACCTTCTGTGGTGGGCTCTGCCTGTGGTGGGCTTTGCTTTGTGAGGATGAAGCAAGCTGATACGCATGATACACGCACGTGCTCACAGGCGGCCGCAGGTGGGCCCCCAATGAGATAGCAACAACAAACGTCTTTTACTCTTTCATGAACAAACTCCACCCAGAGCATACTCCCAACTACTGATCACATGCACCACAACACCTGAATGTGATGTCCCAGCAGACCCCTGAGCATTACGGTTGCCTCAGAGCTGACAGATGTGCGAATGACTTGGATGGATAACGTGTAATGTGTGTTTCAGTAAATGACAATGAAGTCATAGCCTCTAATTTTAATTCCGTACCCCACACAGAGCTTGTTCCCAGCTCCTTCTACTACAATTCCTCCTCTTCCCTACTCTTCAACTCTTTCTCACACACATACACACACACTGATGGTCTGTATTTGCTCAGGAGTTACTGGAACAGACCACATTGAAGTCTGTAAGCAGAAGGACGTCCAGCCTCAAAGCCTCCAGGTCTCACGGTTCCACTGATTGACCTGATGAAGACCAAAGGCTCCAATCACTGAGTCGTGTGTGTGTGTGTGTGTGTGTGTGTGTGTGTGTGTGTGTGTGTTTGTGTGTGTGCATACAGTATGTGTGTGGGCAATGCTGTGTGTGTGAAAATGCTTGCGTGTGCGTCAACACCTGACCACACACACTGTTTGGATGAACCGCGGTTATCAATTGCACATTAGACTTACTCTGGGGGCCAAAGTATGTCTTGTCCTTTCCTTCCTGCTGTCTTCTTTCTTCAATCCCACACACGAAGGACCAGCAACAAGTTTGTGTGTGTGTGTGCGTGTGTGTGTGTGCGTGTGTGTGTCTGCTGCCCAGGTGATGGAATGCTGAACACGCTGGAGTCCTGCCAGTGTGCCTGAATTTAGTTACAGCTGGTTGGTAACTGCACTGACAGAAAGAGAGTTTCCGTCTTTAATCTACATTTTTTATGAATCTGCCTATTTTTATAATTCATTGGTTGAGTGTAAAAAAATTCAAAAAATATATATGTTTTTAAAGCCATCACAAATATAGCCGTCCATATTGTGATGTCATTAAATTAGTTGAAACAAACCACCACCATCAATGCAGCTCTTTGCATTTCTTTAACGAAGGAATGATTTTTTATCTGAACACCAACTAAAACTTAAAGATGTGCAATTTACAGTCATATAAATCAGAAAAACAACAACAAATCGTAACTATTGTGATGCTGGACCCAGAAGTGTTACGTGGCTCAAATGAATAATCAATTATCAAAACTGGTGACCTTTAATTCCCGTGGATCAAATTCCAGTTGACAAAACAATTTCCACTAATAGTCGACATACTTGCTTTTGTTCTGGAGCTTTCACATCCCACTGTCCTCATCAGCACTGGAAAACAACTACAGTATAGTTCTCAGAAAACTGCTCATGTTGGCTTAAATGTTACGTATTGAGAAATATTCATAAAATCAATTATTCCAGGTAATGTCAAGTAAAAACGGTAATGTCGGTTTCCATTTCTCATATGTGATCACTTTAGTTTTTCTTCTGTTTGACATGATTGTAAATTGAAAATCTTTGCGTTTTGGACTCCATTTTTGGCTCTGGTTATTTGTTACTTTTTACTATTTTATGTATTTTCTGACAATTCTAATACTTAATAATCGAAAGATTAAGTGGCATTAAAAATAATCGTTATTTGCAGTGCTGTCCTCTGGCTGACACCACTATTTACCTCCTATCTGTACCCCACTGCACTGCTGTGCAGTGGGGTACATTTCCTGCTCAGCTTTATTTAAAAGAAAATGTACAATATTGCACCAGCACTTTTCTGTCATTGACATCGTGATTGCTGCCTTCAGGCAACACCTTTCCCATCTCATGGCGTATACCTATTTATATAGGAGTGTCTGATGTTTCGCTTCCCCATCAAACAAGGTAATGATTCCAATACTGTATTTCATTCATCAAGCACACTGGCTTCAGCTGAGTGATAAATCCACTCAATAGTGTGTGGGTGGTATGGGCTGCGTACTCTGGGTGGTCATATTTTGGAAAAGTCCAATAAAGGTGTATAATTTAGAGGTCCATTTTCATCTAGCTTCTACCAGATGTACACAAAATGTCCTGAGGTAAGCAGCGGGTCCAACACTATAATAATTACATTTACAGGCACTGTCTTCATATTCCCTTTGGCAGGTTGGCCAAAATGTAATTAATTCCCATTGGTTCTGTTGCCAAATAAACCTCAGTTCATTCAGAAAATGTTTCCGTTTGGCGGAAGATTCACTTTGTGAGACTCGAGCACAGGAGGAAGTCAAAGTTTGTGCCGCGATGAATTGTGTGCTTGGGAAGACACCGCACTCGTTGATTTGCTGGAAGATTTCCTCAGGACATCAGCGTTGGTTTCACTGTACACAACGCCGAGCAGCTTACGGATCAGAGAGACCCGCTGAGAGGAGTGAGTGACAGAAGGCAGCAGGGAAGAAAGAAAGGAGCGAATGAGTGTTCTGGCTTCTTGACCTCTTAGCGTAAGAAGTCTTCTGAGTTCAAACTCCAGTGATTACAAGCTGAGCTGGTATTTAAAGTGGCCCTACTCCCTCCCCTTTCTTTACCTCCCCTCCTCTGCCCCCCCCCTCCTCCCTCTTCCCCCCCACCGCACCCCTCATTCACTGCAGACTCGTGTGAGCTGTGTGTGACAATGTCTACGACTTGAATATCAGAGCACATACCACATGAACCTGTGTGTGTGTGTGTGTGTGTGTGTGTGTAGGGGTGTGTAGGTGTGTAGGGGTGTGTAGGGGTTTAGTAGAGTAGGTGGGCAGGGTCAGGGGTTGCTTGGTGGGGTTCTGGAGCCAGTGGGCCTTCTCTATTGTTCAGGCTGGAGGAGCCTCAGGGGGGCAACGAGTATTGATGCCAAAGGTATTGCCTGCTTACGGCAGGGGGTTAGCAATAAGTGTGTGTGTGTGTGTGTGTGTGTGTGTGTGTGTGTGTGTTCTTATTACGTGTGTATTTGGACCTTTGCTCCAGAAGGAACCCGCAAGGGGCGGGAAAGGGAAAGTAATTACAGATGATATAGGACCAAAGGGAGGAAATTGATTAAAGAAAATGGGTGACCAGGAAGTAAGCAGGGATCTTTGTTTCCCCTTCAATTAAACTGAAATGTCGCTCTTTGAGCTGCGTGGGGTGGAGCAGGACTTTAGGGGAAGAGGGTCGGCAGTGTGGGGGTTCCTTCTGGAAGAGGGGAGGTGATGTTGATGGATGGAGGGACTCGACACCCATGATAGCCTCCATACGCCAGCCACTGTATGCGTCTGATTAAAGGACGTTAGCTGTCTGCAGCTTGCACACCGTAATGAATTAAAGGATAGTTACAGTGTGTAACAGTTTATTGTCCTAGTTTTGGGCATCAGTGAAGTAAGTTTAAGGCAGAGCACTGAAGTCACACTTCTATTGGCTTATGCAAGCTTCAGCATTCTTAGTTCATTCCCAGCAGGTGTACTGTGCCGACGTTATACCACAAACTATTTCACTATACTATCGTTTATTGCAACAGCTCCCTACTCCGTATGTGGTGTTTTGTAATTAGGATTAAACATTCATGCATGTCTGTTAAAGGGGTTTAGTTGTCCAGTTTAATCCTTGTGGTCGTTTGGATTTCTTTGAGAGCTCCTTCAACGAGCAGAGCTTTTCCCGTCACATTTAACTCTGTAACCGTTTGCTGTAAATGGTCACTTCTTGGACTGAAGTACTTTGCCTCTAACGTTTGACAAATAGTAACATTTTACTAACCAAGTTAATTGCTCATGTCTGGAAATGTGGCATCATCACAACATTAAAATTATTTTTCATTATCTCTGGATGCTTTTCAGGGCCTTCATGCAAAATGTTACCTCAACTCTTGTTAACATTTTTATTCTAAGTTATAAAAGTTATATTCAAATTTTCTCGTGGAAAATGAAATCTGGGCAGCAGTCCATGTGAACACTATTTCAATACACAGTATGATGAGTTTGAATTTTTTTATTTGTTGAATTAAATTGAACTAAAAACAAAATCTTATGCAGGTTCATATAGATGTGTTCATATAGATGTGGATTTTAAAAATAAAAATCAAGTGTTTCCTCATTTCAACCTTCAAGTCCTCTCTCTCTCTCTCATTTACTGTTGCTTCTCTGTTACTTGCTTGGCAAATGTGAGCATACAGTTTGAATAGTTTTACAAGGCCAAGTGAGAAATAACAGTGAGGGGAGGTGGTGATGGTGGGTGTGTGGGATGGGGGGTGAGGGGGAGTTAAAGAAAGGGAAAACAGGTTGTCAGTGTGGTTGAACAGCAAAATAGCATTTTCTCTCTCGGGCTCAGCCTCCACAGATGTTTCATTCAGGCCCCATGGCAGGGCCACTCTAAAAAGTGCTCCAGTCCCGATACAATTCAGGCCCTTTGTGCGCTGAAGGAGAGAAGCTCAGCCCACTGTTTACTGCTCGTCCACCCCCCATCCCCCTTGTGTAACCCCCCTCCTCATGTTAGCAGGCGGAACAATTGGGGAGGGCCTTGCCCAGAGCTGGGGCGGTGTGGCAGGTCAACAGAATGGGCTGTGAATCCTGTGCCTCTGAATCCTCCGGGTGGGTGGTCCAGCTCTCTCCCCTCTCTGTGTGTCTCTCACACACATAGAAACACACTCTGCTCTCCTCTCAGTGGTTAGCTCATCCACCGGGCCGGGCCTGGTGCTGATGCCTGGGCTCTGTGATGTGGTGATAGGTGGCCCGGAGAGGAAGCCAGACGGGGAGTCTTTCTTCAGGATTAGCGGACTCCCAGTTTCTCGTCACTGCGAGCTGGTCCCGGAGAGACCCGGTCAGGCCAGTCGGCAGGAGGGGCCTGCGGTGGCCCACGTGGAGCCCGCCAGTGACTGGGTGGCAGTTAACACTAATCCTGCTGCTGATTACCACTGGCATGGGGAAATAAACAGTAATAAATGAACCTACAAGGCTGAGCACACATACACCCTGACAACAACTCCACCCACACAGGACAAGTATTGCTGACACACTTGTTCAACGACACACACACACACACATTTATAAACATTAAAAAGCAGCAGCATTACAGCAAATAACACATCTGTAAAAAGGACCGAAAACAGTGACAAATACTTGAAATGAAAGAAGTGTATTCAGATGGTTTGTGTATTTCGACCCAAAGACATTTATATCCCACAAAGAAAAACACCACACCTCATGTGTGAGAAGCCGCAACCAGTGAAAATGTGGCATTGTTTCATTATCGCTAGATAAATAAATAAAGTTATCAGTCGGTTATCAAATGAGTTACCGATTCTGTTGATCGACTAATCGACTCATTGTTGGATCTCTATTTGTTTTCTCACTATTGTCATATCTTCCTCAGCCTCCACAACAAATGCCTTGACATATTGTTGTTTATCTTTTATCTTTTAAACTGTCAGACAAATTAAATGCAAGATTCCTTTACGTTTTGTGAACCTTTTCTAGCTCATTTATTCCCATACATGAGAGAGGGGAATCAATTTAGTTCAAGTTAAATGGACCTCTAGCAAAAGAAATGAGGGCAACTGTCTTAACCCCAACTGGTGTTTTTCCCTTTTGTCACAGCGACATCTAGTGAGCAGAACATTTACTGACAACAGTGGAACAATTGCACCAAGTTACCTGTTTTGCAACACTGTAAGTTTCACAAGAAAAAGACAGACAGTTGTGTTATGACTTAACGATTGTATTGCTTCGTGGAAATTAATGGAAAAGTTCATCCGTCGAACACGAAGAGGTCAATATTTGATGAAATATTTGATGCATATGCCTTATTGTTCAAGTAATGAATTTACTTTGGATTTACAGTGAACCAAGATAGACCTCATCTTGTTGTCTCTGAGGCAACGTACCAACAGTTTGTTTCCTGTCACTTACACCGTTTGAGCAACACTGCTCTTTGATGCATCCTGTCGTGACAGACGTTGATCCTCTTTTTGGGGATCTTTATATACATGCACTGCTGTGAGGCAGTGAGGAAGAAAAGTAGCATATGAAAGCATCACCTTTGCGCTCAGAGCTTTTATAATACATTTATGAATATACATATATATATATATACATATATGTATTCTGTGTATCTAGACTACCCTAACCTACTGCTACCTTCAAACAAACGTACAATGCCCTCCATCGGTCTTTGCTTCTTTTTTCTGGGTAAGGCTTTTTATATTTATCTCCGTTTATTTTCTTCATATTACATTTTTAAAGCACCTGAATAAGCTGTAATGAATCAATGTATTTATTGCTATCGAAGTTTTAAGTTTTGTTGTCCATATGACATTTTTTTCTAAGAACCTGGTATGATATTCTGTCTTTGTTTAAGTCATTAATTTGTAGATAGTAAAAATGCAATGAAACTTATATTTAATGCTGACTTTAATCAAATGAAATGCCTGAATCAGAGTTTCTGAGTAAAAAGACAAGCAGTGCAACATCTCAATATACAGTACTTACATAGCTGGTTCCCGTCGGGCTTACAGTTAACAGAGCTACTGTAAGTCGTGTAGTGTGAATAAGCAGTGCAGGGTTGATTTACCGATCAACAAATATCTGTAAATATACTCTGCAGTAAAGTGTATTTTAGCGTAATCAATGTGATCAATTCTATATTGTATGTCAGACCAAGACACAATCAAATAAAATAAAAAGTCTTGAATTTGATCTTGTGAAGGTGTCATGCTCAAGCTTCAGTCATGTTTGTTTTCCCCTGTTGGATAGTTTTAAAAACGCTGTGTATCTGTACACATGACATCTATTGCACCTGTCCATCCTGGAGAGGGATCCTCCTCTGTTGCTCTCCTGAAGGTTTCTTCCCTTTTCTCCCTGTGAAAGGGTTGTTTGGGAGTTTTTCCTGATCCGATGTGAGGTTCTGGGACAGGGATGTCTATGTGTACAGATTGTAAAGCACTCTGAGACAGATTTGTAATTTGTGAGAATGGGCTATACAAAATAAACTGAATTGAATTGAATCTTTTCCTGCAGGTGTGGTTGTTGTTTCTGTCACAGCAATTGAAACAACAACAGGGAATGGGTTTCCCACAGCGTCCACTACTGTCAATCTTTCCGCCACTGTAACACCCGTCAGCGTCACCACAGCCACCAGCACCAACAATGCCACTGCCAAAGGGACCATGAGCAGCAACAAGGGCAGCAACACCAGCTTACCCTCCACAACAAAGCAGCAAGGTGAGGGCGTATTCATGTTGCCTTGTGCATGTACAGCATATACATGTCGGATTACTCACATATAAGGCTTTGGATCAGCCGATTCATCACGATGTCTTCTTTTGTTTCGGGATCGGTCCTTTCTGAAACATTGTTTGTTTGTGCCTTACGTGATCCACTCATTCAGGTGGGGCGAGCACTATAAGTGTCAACGAAACTCAAAGTTCATCCCCAATCACCACCACCAAATCTAATAAGCTATCCAAAAGCACAACAACCATCAAAACAACAACCAAAACAAACAAGGACACAAGTAAGTTGAGACTGGTGCTTAAATAGACTATATTCAACAATTGTGTGCTCCTTAATTAATCTGATTTCAACGTTTTACATTCCAAACATTTTTAAACTGTGGGAATATATATGTATTGTACAATAACCGCAAAACTGAAACATATATGCCAGGTATAATATACAGTTGCACAGCCTGGAATAGGTATAAATGAAACAGCTCAAATAATCCGTATATTGCGCATCAACCACATCATTATTTTGTGTGATGTAATAACTAGATAATTGTAGAAATCAAAATGTTAAATGATGGAGAAAAATGTATATCTGAGTTGAAATTGGATACAGTGATGAATAAAATCGATGCTGGTAATACTTTAGAGGTGCATTGATCAGTAATTTTATATACAAGAGATAAACTATGCAGAAGGACTTCTTACTGTGAATGGTGGCTCTGCAGTCCTCAGCTGTGTTTTAGCATCTGTTAACTCTTTGTTTTTCTAAAGTAAAATATTCCCTCTGGATTTGCCAGATACAAAAGACAGTAAATATTGGACTTACTTTCAAGATTAATGTAAATGCTGCTCTGTGTCTGCTGAAAGTGTAACATTAGATATGCAAGGTTTTTCGAGCGATAATGTCGCTGTTGTATTTTTAGCTTGTTTTGCTGCCCCCAAGTGGCCAAAATAAATCTGTTAATGCAGCTTTAAAACAGTTAAATATGAAACTGACAATTAAGTTCAGAAGCAGCTTTTCCATCTGACTATATTATGAGGAGAAGGTGATATTTTACTTATCATTAGCAGGTTTATTCTGACAGACTAACATCATGTTGAAAGTCATTGTTTGATTAGTTTTTCTCTTTTGAATAATAAACATGAGTATTTAACTTTTTTTTATAGGAAACACTGCTAAGACAAAGAAGTCGACAGCAGTCGACAACACCGGTGAGTTTCATTTAAATGTGCTCCAGAATAAGATATCAAGTGATATCAAACCATAAACAGTCGATTTACATCGCCACGATTTGAGCAAATGTGTTTTTCTTTGTAAACATTTCTACAAACGTTATTACCTCCTTCAGGCCTTATCATCCTCATGGTGATCATCCTCATAGCCCTTGGATTTGGAGTTACCTGCTTCGTCTTACGGAAAAGAGGAAGGGTGAGTAACGTTAGCCGTTTGCTTCCACTAACGTACCAAATAAGAATTTGTTTGATTTTAAAAAACAACGTGATTATTAATCTACTTTCCGAGAGCAAGAGGACGCAATTGATACTATACTCACATTTGTTTTCAAAAAAGCTACCACTAACAGCAAGCCTAGCATAATTTAGCATAAAGTCTTGAAACGGGGAAACAGCTAACTAAAGCCTGCTAATTAATAATACATTATAGTTTGGTTAATCCACACACAGCTGTTGATTATTTTACCTTTGGACAGAATCAAGAAAACATAAGATTCAAATGAAGACGACAAAGAAACAGCCAAGATTTTAGTCCGTGGACATAATGTCAGGCCGAGATTCCGATCAGGACTCAAATGCTGAGGCGTCAGTGAGCAGTTTACTAATCACAACAAAAACTCCTAAGAGTTTTGGTAAAAAAAAAAAAAAGGGCTGGCTGCTAGGAGCGTGGCCTGGTGAACGACCCATGAGGAAAAACACTTTGGCACAGGACAGGGAAGACGCAGACTATGAGGGAGGGTGGGAAACAGGGACAGGAAACAATCACAGGGAGACAATCAGACATCAGACCGGTGACACATGAGGAAGGACAGTGACCTGAGAGAGGAGAGTTAGACTTCAAAATAAAACAGGAAGTTACGAGACAAAAACCCAAGACAAGACAAGCTTCACCACGGTGTGACACATAAAAGTGTTATCAATCCTCTTATTACCCTAAATGTAATACCATTTCCTCCATTTTTGTAACTAATATGTGTGTTTCTGAATCCCCTCTTTTTACAGCATGCCTCAGTCGACTTCACCTCCAGACCGGATGAATCCAACATCCTTCTCAGAACTATGGAGCCCGACTTGCCGATTGATGCCGTACCTCAGAACGGTCAGTCCAACACACCATCATTATTGTTTATTAACTATATCAAAGAGCAATGTTACAGAATATGTCACATTTATATAAAGGAAAATAAGTACCCTTCAAACTTAAACAAATTGGGCTTTTCTGTTGTTGCAGAACTATTATAAATCCTGATCCTTCTGTGCTTTTCAGGTCTGCAAACCTTTGAAAGTCCAGAAAAAGAGCCGCAAGAACCGGAGGCCAAACCTGGAATACAGGAGGAGCAGAAAGGTACGAACAAACCTCCGACTGATCAGCATTATGGGGTTGTTGTATCGATGGAGCTCAGAGAACCAGGATAACATTTCTTCTTTTTGCAAATAAAGTTGTGAATTTGTATGTGTTTTATGGGCCAATGATGTGCCATCTTCCTTCCTCTTTCACAAGATCAGTTAAACTGAATATAAGGAAGTGCTTTTTGTGTCTCTCTCTACACTCTAAAAATACAGAGATACTGTGAAATAGTGTAAATGTCCTGCAGATATACAGTATATTTCATTATCATAGAAAAGATGGGGTGCTCCCCTCCAGGCATTAATTTGTCAGTATTACAAATATGGACTAAACTACTGTTAAATCTTTACCGTATGTCATCCAACTTTGTCAAACCATAACATGTTTATTAAATGGTTGTGAGCAAAGTTGGTGTGAATTTTGTAGGAAGGAAATCTGAAATTTGCAAAGCAGCTTGACTCAAGCTTGACTTGAAAAACAACTTTGTTGCAGATCAGTTAAGCACTTTGTCATCAAGTGTGTCTTCATAACTCAACAGATCCTTACTTTGAGAAGACAGGGTGGACATGTGGCCTGCAGTACTTATGTCGACCACATGGTGGAAATGGAAGCCAAGTTTACAAATTACAAGATCGTTCAGTTTGCCTTAACTGCAGCCGACAACTCATATCTCCCTCAGTGTTATTGAGCATGTGGTTATTTTGACATATTTTTGCTTATGTTTTTCATTATAATTTCAACGAACAATACATGCAAAAGTCTTTGTCAGATCGTTTTTAAATCCATATCTTCAGTAGATATTTGTGAATTCAAGATAACTCACACTATAATGTATGCATTGATAACAATATCTAGCTATACATTTGACGTCATATCATCTAATATGTATGAAATCATAAGTTCTTATTTGTGTCTTATTGTTGTGAATGAATTTAGTGTTCCTGTTTTACTCAGAGGTCTTCTCAGGATGAATAAGAAAAGGTAAAAATGTACATCTCATGTCCGGGCTTGCCTCCCTGCCCTGGGCCACCCTGTGGAAATGGTCAGTGCTGATGGACGCTCTGACAACCAGCTTCCTTTCAAAGGGTTCTCTTCCTCTCATCGGAGAGAAGAAGTGAAACTGTGAGCAATCAGTGCAGGTGGGCTGCAATCTTTCTAATCATGCTGGGTCCTATTGTTGCTGGTTGGATTCAAGTTGGTGGCAAGAAGAAGAATCTGATTTGGCTGAAGAGGACTGCTTGTCCAGTGCACTCAAACTCACTTGTTCTTTCTTAAGTGTTCAAATGAGGTGAAGTGGATGCTGAATAAATCAACCAGGTGCTTGGTAAATTGTAAATTATTGGGATTATCTCCCAAAGCTCAGTACAACATGGCTGGTCTGTGTTATTGTATAACGAAGGATACAAAAGTGACAAAACAGATCAATGGTTAGTCAACTTTTGTCAGAATTGAGTGGAGCAGGTAAAACATAACACAACCCATATCTTCTTCTTCTTCTTCACATTTAGATTTAAATACATACAAGGCAAACGATCTGATAGTTGTTGAGAAATATCAGAGGGAGTTCAATGGTTTAGCTCTCTTGAAAAACTCTGTCTGGTTACTGCACCCAGCTGTTCCCAAAGTGTTAATTAATGATCTTTAGAGGCGCTTGTTCGCGTTTTCTTTTGGAAAAGGCCAGGCTAGCAGTTTCCCCTTGCTTCCACTCTTTAAGTGAAGGTAACTGCCACCTGACTATCTCAGTACGTAACAGACGGACATGTGAGTGATACAGAGCTATTTAGTTGAAACTACAGATGACACCTTCTGGTCTAAGACGAAAGCATAATGTGAAGCTGCCAGTCAGGTCCAGAGTCAACCTGTGGTAAAGCGCCTAGTCATCCGCCGTAAACCGGACAGACTTGATGATTCTCTGACGGTTGGAAAGTCGTTCGAGGAGCCATCTTACTCATGGCCGAATTATGTCTGGAACAACAGTCACCTTCATCTCCGCTTTCCCTCCACCTAACCCTGGGTCAGATAATGATGGGGCCGCCCGACTTTCCCACAGCCTCCAACAGCTGCATGGCTGTGGCTCATTAGGAACTGGTCAGTAATCAGCCGCCTCATTAACAACGTGGTGGCTCCTTGAAATGCCTTCGCCAGAGAGTACCCCCCACCCCCACCCTCGACTGTTATGGTGGAACCGCTTGAGACATCTTGCAAATCCACAATGATGTTACACAATTAATGTATTGCAACAGTCTTACTTCCTATTAAAAAGGCATGACATTCAGGTTGGGTTTTTCCAGTTTGTTTCATTAAGACTTAAGCTGTGTGTTGTTTTAATTCCTCCACGTATTGTTTTATGTGTCACACTTTTAACTGGATTCAGAGTAGGAAAAACAGTATTAATGAAAACTCTATGTGTTTTGCTTTTGTTGTCCTTCACAGCTGAGGCTGATAAATCTGTGGTTGAGTCTGCTGCCCCGGCGCCAACCCCAGACAGCTCCGAGGACAAGCCCAAAGAGCACGTCGTCGAGCAGAGTCCCCCCAAACCTGTGGAGCCGAGTGTGGAGGAGAAAGCTGATGACGACGGCGTCGTCTCCAACGAAACCTCTGTGGAGTCGCTGAAGGAGGCGAATGAGAACAACAGCAACAATGCTGACTTCAGTCAGACAAGAGGTTGGTATTTAACATGTGTCGTTGTTATTCCTCGTAGTAGTTGAGATATTCATTATTTCAGTCACACTAAGATTAACAGCAAAGTGGTCAACCACTTAGGGTTGAAAAAAGACAGTAGTGACCAAGTTTGTTGACTCTACTTTAAGATGGCTGAATAATGACAGAATGACTTATATTTTAGTTCCAACTTCCTGCAACTTGTCGCATTTCAACACATTTCCGGCTAATCGGGTGACAAAAACAAGAACTTACAACTATGTAGTCATTCAGTGTGTTAATTTTCTGGGTGTGTTGTGAATCCCTAGTTGAGTAAAAATTCACTGCATAACATTAAAAGATTCTTCCAAATTTGTTGCTGACATTATTTGTGGTTATTAGTCATTTGTCGCTGTAATCCTCTTCAAACTGGCTGTAAAATGATCTCTGGTACTAATGATTCATCGACTCTGCTGTCAAATTTACAGTATTGGAAAGTATTTAGGTAACATTACAGCAGTTGGTTCTTCAATTTAAGATCATGATTTGCATTTCTATACCACCCTCTGGTAACCCCTTGATTCTTTTAAACAGACATCAACTTCTGGGACGTTCCTCTCAATTGCCCGGTGTGAGACATTTTGCCGATCTGCTCCTGTGTTCTTCAGGAACTTGGTAAGATCACATGGAAACGTTCTGCTCATCACTGCTCAGCCAGCTCCCCACCACCACCACCACCACCACCGCCACCCTGCCCTGTAGGTTGGCAGACTTCATGAATAACCACTGGGAGTGCTGTGTTAAAGCTTCTCGTCCTGGATTCAAACATTACAAATAGAGAAGTCATAACCATTCAATCTAAAATGATAGTGTGCTTGTCCCAAAAATTGTAAATCATATTGACAGTCTGACATCCAGTAGTTTATAAATAGTCACTGGAAGCTGCACCCGTATAATGTATCACCTTTGGTCGTTGAAAAGTCAGTTTCACAACCGACAGTATATCATTCAAAGTGTTGCTACTTACATTTTTAGTGGTTTGCTAATATATTCTTGGAATGGCTTTTTTTGTGTGAAGTAGCTATTTCGCTGTCAGCAATATTATTACTTCAAGTTCCACTTTTTTGTCTTTTCCCCAATATATTAACTGTGGCTAATTAATCTCCATTATGATGTGAACACTCTTAGGTGACGAGCAACTAACTCCACGTCTGAGGCACGTCTCTTCTGCTAGATTTCTATGTAAACCACACTTTGCATCATTCCTTTCTCCTTCTGGTTCCTCCATGCTCTATCTGCCACTGATGGCTGAGTTTCCTCTCACACCAGTGCTAACATGGGTCCTCTCAGTCTAATCATCATGTGCTGCAGGATGTGAGGCCCGCATCTGCACCTGCGCTCCCTCCTCTCTTCCTATCTGCTCAGAAAGACTCGGGGCCGAAGCCCGAGGCCTGAGGAATTCACACCGCTCTTAATAGCTGATGATAATCTCACATCTGAGGGGCTAACCGCTCTCAGATGCGCCGCGTTAGCAGTCAAGGATCATCTCCGTTCCCACAAAACCACCAGCTTCACAAATCCAAAGCATCTCCGTCAGTGACGTGATCTTCATGTGACAAACAGTAGCCATTCTGACTTGTCTTTGTAAGAATTGCACACCTGTTTCTGATAACATTAATGACGGACCAGTTGTATTGAAGCATCTCAATTGGTATGAAAAGCACAGGTGTGTCTAATTACATTAACGAGGGGAAGGAGCTGGTATTATGCACCGTGGCTCATTGGCATAGCTTACTGGGACCCTTGATGTTAGAAGTCATCATTAAAGTGTCTTCACCACATACAATGATATAGATTGTGTGATCTCAAAACAGTTATCATAAAACATGGTCCAAGGTTATGGACAGCAATTGCATTTTTTTTTTTTACCTTTTTTTACATTCGTGGTCTCTAATATGACCTGTACCTGACAGCATGGTACGTAGTAGTTGTATAAAACTCAAACATGCTCTTGATGGAACAGTTCTCTGTCTTTTGGAACCAAAAAGCTGAACACCTGCGGTTCGAGATGCAATTTAAAATTTTAAATTGATTTACTAGTCTGTAGGTCATAATTAAACAGTAAAGAAAATGCCAATCATGTCCCAAGTAGACTGTGAGAGACTGTGAATAACGCCATTTGAAACGGAGAAGGAAAAAGTGAACACTCTTTCCCACCTGGTGTGAGAAGTGATGAGCGAGCTGGAAATTAAAGTTAAAAGGCTGCTCACCATTCAACAGTTGTGGATAATGGATATGAGCTGACAGGTCGTAAAATAAACCACATAATTAGACCTGGGACTTCACTGTGTTATTTTCCGGTCAGAACTCTTTCATGTTTAATGGTTAATGTTGGAGGAAACTGTCTGAACGCCTGGGATGAATATTTCAGAGCGAGGAGGAGGCAAAGTAAGATTTAACTATGTGAGACAAACTAAGTTAGTCGTTAGTTTAAAGCAGCTAGTTTTTTATGCAGAGGCTCTTTTTGTGAAGGGGCTGCATGGTTTTGGTTCAGAGACAGGTCATGGAGCCGAGGAGGGTCAAGGATATAAAGCTGAACAATACGTTTTTGTTTGTTACTCAAAAGTCGTTGTGTGTGGCCGTATGATCATAAACAAGTGTGTCAACTTTATGTCCTTTCATTGCTCAGGTTAAACAAGAATTTATATATAGATTGACTCGTTTTACCTTTTTAGCAATGCGTCTCCTTTTACTGCTTTCTGATGTAGCAAAAGTCACAATTTCCTTTGCCAATATATTACAGGTTTAAACCCAGATTTATCGTGTGCATGATGACAATGGTGCATGTGGTGAATGCAGGATCTTTATCTCAGTAATAACAGTGAGGGGAAGCTTCCTGCGTCTGTGGTCTGATGTGGTTAAAACTGGCAGGTCGACCATTACACCTGGGCAACTCTTCAGGAAGGAGGAACTGTCGGAAAACGCAGACTGAAGAAAACAGCTGGTGGAGGCTGGTTCTTCCCCTTCCTCTCATGACTTCTTACCACAAAACATCTTGTTTTGGGGAGGAATTCCCAAACTTGTAATTGCAAAGTTGCAAATATAACTATTAGACTTGCATCATTAAAGGACTGTACATCCTGTGCTACTGTACATGCAGTTTTGAGGCAGACGGTTATGTGTGTCACCTTTTTCATGTGAAGATGTTGGCAATGCTCTTGTTCTCACATGAACTTAAAGGATTGTACAGTTAGCTACAGTATGGATGGAGAAATGTTGTCGGTCCAGTGGATTACAAAAAAAGTGTGCAACTATATATTTGTTCTTACATACAAGGTAATATAAAACTATGCACTTGCAGTTTAATGCAAAGAAAGGCTCTTTCACAGTTTTCATGTTGTGTTAGTGTTGAAAGCGTAATAGTGTTATTCAGCATCATGAGAAAAGGATTGGTTCCAACAGCGTGGGCATAGTTTTCCTCAGCATAATTATTGTGTAAATAAAACCTGGTAAATTATATCCAAGAGGAATGCTCAATAATTTGATAATCACGAGTTTCATGAATTCAAGCATCACCTCATAGGATTTGGTTCTTTCGCGTCAGTGTTTTGGGACACACAGTGATCACATACAGCTGCTCTTTGGAGCCTTATGCAATCTGCTAAATGGCTCATTGCATGGGTGGAATATAGAAAAGGTATAAAATGCAGAATCCAAGGCAAACTGTATGATTTGAGCCAATCTAGAATGTCTTATTTTACATGGCAATAGTTCAAGGCATTGTGACCAACATGGGTCTTCATCATTATCAGTTGTAGCTTGCACACCAATTATGACGGCGGCTAGCTTCTCCTGACATATGTATTGTTTGCATGGTAGCAATAGTTGAAGCGTTTAAATAAATATTTTTTTAATGTTAAATGAGATGATTAATACCACTCTTTTGTGCACAATAAATATGAAGCAGAAGTCAGTAGCCAGTTAGCTTAGCATAGAGACTGGCAGCAGACAAAATATGCAGTGTACTGGACTTCGATTTTCTGAACTTTAACTTTTAAGACCAGATGTTATTCACGAAAAAATTTAGTTGAGTTTGTTGTGAAACTGAGCCCCTTATGAGCTCACGGCGTGATTTTGTAAAGCGGAAAACAAGGCTCAGACAATGACAAATTAGGACAATCTGATTGTCTTCAAACTGAACACAATGCAGATGTGATTAGACATGAACACCAGTGTGTGTCTGAACGCACACTGTATTTTAGCCTCTCAGGTTAGCTTCCTGTCTCATGTCTATTTATCAAAACCAACTTGGGTGCACATCCTCTTCCTGCTTTGCTTTCTCGACCTGCAGAGGTTTCTGGGTTAAAGTCCTTTCCAAAGGTCATAGGTCAGATAATCCTAATTAAAGGGTACACAGTGACTGCAGGAGAATAATGTGGCCAGAGTCAACTGGCTCACATTCTTTGCCTGTCATTGAGCAAGTCTCTGCAGAATTGGATGCACAGCGGCTGCTGTGATGTGTGTCGCAAACCAAAATGCATTTCAACAAATGTCAGAACCGGAAGAAAAAAAAGAAAAACGATATTTGTGAGAAATGTGGACGGAGACATGATAAATTGCTTACTAGTTGGCCTAGATTTCTCCATAAAGTAAATAATTACGTCTCCACTATTCACCCAATACTTTAATATTTCATATTCAAGCATGCAATTTAGTATTTTAGAATTCATATTTATTTCTATCCTGACGCAGGAAGCAATGTCAAAGCAGCGGCCAATTAAAAACGAACTCCGACTTTCCCTGACCTACATCCTCTTATTTTAAGAGATGTCCAATTATGCCAGGCCTTGACCTTTCCTATTTACACTATAGACATTTTACAACTAGTGTCACATTTTCTAGATTCTTTCTTTGTACTGCAGTCCATACTTTGGCAGGTGGCCCGCAAAATATTCAAAGGGCTCAATTCTGTCCTGCATGTTTCACTTCTTTACACCACAGTGCAAGTCTCTCAAAGAAGTAAAGGAAGAGGTGGGAGGGTAAATTGTGAAAACAATTTCTAGAGTCAGCACTCCAGTCACACGATGTCGAGTTACAGTGGGTGAGTTGTGAACAATCACACCCTTGAGATTTGCCTTTACTCTGCCTAGTTACCAAGGCTGTGTTCGGTTTTTTTGCAACTCGTCTTCTATAAAGAGGAAGCATCTGTCTAGTTAAGGACGAAGTAATGACAGCTTACTGTAGTTTGGAAATGTGTCATGATTCCTGGTGCACATGTCTTTGAAGACTTGTTTGTGTTGCTGATTCCCCGTTGCAGTATTGGATCAATGTTAACATTATGTTGCAGAGAATAAAGGAATCACTAATCTCCTGTTAAATCGTCACACAAATGGTCAAATCTTATCAGGTTGAAATTGTGGATGTGCATTAACAGTTCTGAGTAAGCTAACATATTTGTCATGATGGAAATCATTAAACCTACTGTGAAAGTAAACCATCACGCTAGCAGGTAGGACAGCATTGGATATCTGTACCAAATTTACTGTACAATAATTGTCAAGAAGCTAGCTAGTTGAAGTTGGCACTTAAAAGATGACCACAGCATGAAGATTCGTCCGCTTTCATGTCAACGGGCCCAGATCCCGACGCAGCTGACTGTTCAATGACCTACGGCTTCAAACCCCATGAGGTCTATAGCTGGAGGGACAGTTTCCTCTTCTGTTGTCCTCACCAGGCTGCTCGAGACATTCCTGGCCGGGCTTTGTGCAGTTGGCAGGACTGCTGTGATCAGGAGGCCTGCTGACAGACGGACATTCATTCACCTGCTGGTATCGCCTCCGGCATCACCTGCGCATTCCTCGGGCTGTGTCAAACTGTCAAAGAGTCACACCGGCGCCTTTATTACATCTCTGTCTCACATCTCTGTCTCACATCCTCCACACACAGTTTAAAGTAATCTCAGGTGGAATCTCACATGATGCTCAATAAAAGTTCCCAACATAGTTAAAACTCTAGTGTCCTTTTGTTTGATGTTACTCAGTAGGTAACAAGGTGACACGTGGTCCTGCATAATAATTCTCCAATGTGATACTCTAAATTTGATAGGGAACCCCAGAAAGTGGTGCAGCGAAATTCATCAGATTCCTACGTGACTTTGTGAAGTAAACACTGGGGTAGTTGGTCGATTATTGTTACTGGCCACTAACAGGCTGGCCAGCTGGCAGCATGATGACACTAGTCAGTCCAAACAGCTCTCCAAGCTTCTTTCTATTTTCATGGTTCTGCGCCATTGACTCTCTCTCTTATTCTCAGGATTACTTTCCTACAGTTATAGAAGGCTAGTTAACTTCATGGGTCGCTAATGAAACAGTAAGGTGTTTTTTCTGCAACGAGGAATAAAATACACAGGCTGTCGTTATTCAGCTTGACTTACTTGACTTAAGTTAATGCAATTCAAACAAAGCTAATAACTTAATGTTCTTAATTTGTGCTTCTCAAGCACTTTATTCCCTCGAAGGTCAAACTGTCACGGTGGCTTTCTATCGGTCAGCGGCACAAATCCATGTGTCAAAGTTCACCAAAGCTAAACTCCAATACAAGCACATGTATGGATTAACTTTGACCCTACGAGTAAATATACTTACCATAACAAAGTGCATTAGAATTCATTGTTTTTGCAAAAGTTTGGTGTGACCGGCCCCTAACCACGACCTTTGACCAAACCTACATTTATTTACAGTTTTTTTAAGACCATTTTTTTAACTCTAATTCAAACTTGATCCTGACCCTTTTTCAGTAACTCTTAATTTAAGTCATTCTTAAATCAACGCAAAATCAAACTCGATGATATCTAGGAATATTGTACACTAGTGTGAGTCCCATCTTAAACTCGGATGTGTTACGTTCACTGAATTAATACGAGTATGATTTATATTTCTGTATTAATTGAATACATTTAGGATTTTGTTTACTTATTTCGGTGGAATTCTTTGAACTGATATTCAATCATTTGCAGCAGTTTTGCATCTTGTTTTGCTGTGAACAACGTCACTCATTCTGGTTCAGGAAACTTAACCTTAAAGTAATCAATCCGTCAGGTCGGATGCATTTTATCGATCCAGTTGTTTCAACTTCTGTGCACTTCTCTTATTGTTCCAAAGACATTCATCACTTCAAGAAATACATACAATTTCAATTCAGTGACACATGACACAATTTCAGCTCCAGAGAATTAAGTGAAATTAAAATCTTAGAAGTTGTTAGAAATGTCGTTTTTGCTTCAGATGCCAAATTAAGTAGAAGACAGAACAAACTTACTTAACCTCCAAAATCATTTTTACAAACTGTTAGTGTTTTACCTGGATGGCATTTGGGGGTTTTCTATTTATGGGTGACTGAAAACGATGAACATCTTTGCATGGGATTCAGTTGAGCATTTCCTTCCACACAACTAAATCCCCCTTGGAATTCCCACTCTTTCAGCAGCCAGGTTTCACTCCAGCCGCTGACTAGTCTCCACAGATCCCTATCTATCCCGATCTAACTAAACTAAGATCAATGTGAAGTCTTACCTGCAACCTGAGCCTCAGTAGTCACATTACTAATCTAAAACAACCCCCTTTATATTGGATGCAGTTCAGATTAACCTGTGACCAATTTGAGAGAACAAATGACCACTTTAAACGATTGGGTTTGAATGATTGTCAAAGTGCAATAGATCAGTTGGCCCTTGAGCCTGTTGAAAGCATCCGCTGTATTTGAATTGAACACTGAAGTGTAAAGCGTAATAGAAATGTTTAATTTCCTATTTATTCAAACGAAATATAAACCGCAAGGTTAACCCTCCCTGACCCACTGTTACATAACGCTCCGAGAATACACTGTTTGTTGCAGTCACTTATTGGTTAAGCATAAGTCACATCAATAGATGTGGAGTAAGATTATCTCAGCTATACTCTCCCTCAAACAGATGTCTCTCCATAGAGGTCAAAGGTCATGGCAAAGGACACATCAACTTGGTCAAAGCAGAAGTTAAAACTTGAAAAAACAGCTGATTGCAGGATGTGTGACTGTGGGAAAAGATAGATTTCATCATTCTGTGCCTTTTGTTACTGTCTTTCAGATTGAAGAAGTGACCTCAGGGGAGAAGGACACGTCTGTTCGTACGGTGTGAGGAATCTAGTGCACCTCTTTATTTCCTCTTTGTTGGAAACAAATGTATTCCAACACAGCAGCTTTTTAAAAGTTAAACGTCAGCTGAACTAAGTTTTAAGCATTTTACTGATTGAACTAAATTTTTATTTGACAAATGGTCACAATTTACTTGGTTTATATACTAAATGTTATTACTTTTGGTACTACAATACAGTTATACACTTTAGATTATACCCCCCATTGAGCATGCATATAATAAAATGTTTATAACACATATAATTGTCTATTTTGTATTTGGCAACAATTATAACTCGTTCTGTGGATATATATAATAGTAGATTAAAATACAGCTGTTATAATATGAAATATGTCTTCACAGTTACAATTGCTGACAAATACTTTAAATAAATTTACCAACGTTACAATATGTTGGTACATATTTGTATATTATGATAAGTATGATATATAAATAAAGGACTAGCAGGTTTAAATAAGTTATCTTGTTTCAATTAAGGATGTAATGTTATTTTTTAAGATCCTGCACTTTGCTTTTTCATGCTGTTCCCATTCAGTAGTATTTGAGGTTCCCTTATGCTAAAAATAATTGCTGTGAATGACATGAATGTATTAAAGAAAAGTGTTCTAACTATGTCCTATATGTTTTTTGCAATTATTTACCATTATAAATTATGTATTTACAATTTGGCGGTTTTGATCAATCTTGAAAATCTTAACCAACTGCATTAATGATAAAAGATATCAACCGGGTTTTTTTTTACCAGATATTACAAATCATTCTTTTTTTTTTCATCCTAAATTTAAAATAACTTGATTAACTTTATATAACACCATGTAACCTTAAATAATGAAAAACTTTACCCATAAATGTTATTCACAAATTTCTGATATCGATCTCCGTATAACCGTATATACTTGCACCCACTAGAATTGACATCATTTTTCCTGTGCGTCTTTAACCTCAGAAAATACTGATTCTATCAATAGCATTTGTTCTGTCCACCAAACTGAACCTCTATTTCTCTCCTGCTGACTTTCACCAACTGTTCTTTTATTTTACTGGAAGTGAAAACACATGGACTGGAATCCCCAGGAACTGTGCATTATTGGTGCTAATTAAACCCTAAACAGAACATGTATCATTGACTTAGGTTAAGATAAAACAATGATCTGCTATTTAACACAAAATGAAGCACAATTAATTGCTGTGTGGGGTTTCAGTTCATCCCTGGAGGACTTGCCTGTATAAATATGGATCTAGATTCCAGTTTAATTTCACGAGCCATATAATATTTTTATAATTTCCATCTATAGTGATGTGTTGCCCAGTGTTTGGGGCCGATCCAGCTGCTATATCCAGCCTGTTTCCATGGGCTTCCACTCTCCTTTAAAGACGAGTGGAAGCACCGGCCTATATCAGGATGCTTTAATCCACCATTAAGCGGATGTAATGTTGCACTGAGCTTGCGGTGCAGCAGTGACGGTACAAGCGGGTCTAAATTGTGCGCCCGTACCCCTCAAACCTGACCGCAGTCATGGACACCCTGCACCAATTCATCCAGTGCAGCAGAACACAAACCTGTTCCTCCTCGGAACTGGATCCAAATGTCTCAGGTCTCAGTATCCTCTATTTATACGCTGTGTATATTTACAACAGGCCGGATGATTAGGATGCTAGCGAGCAATGAAGAGAATGTGGGGGCTATTCTAAGGAGTCATGAAGTTTATCAGGGATGAGGCACCTTGCTGATGCAATTTCTTGTCTTCAAAGAAGCTGTCAGAGCTACTTATCTGAGCGACTTCACACATTCTGCAGGTGATCCTTTAAAAAGAAAACAGATAATCAGATGATCTCAGAGAACTTGAGATATCTATTGCAAGAGTGGAGAAAGAGGAAAGGATCAAGTTTATGCACATACACAAACAGCATCCCACCAATATGTCTGTATCTACTATGAATTTCATTATATCTACCACTCGTGATGCAAAGTAGTGGGCAGCTTGTCTTGAGATCCAACCGAACATAAATTAGTTTTAGATTGAGAAGAAATGGAAAATATTTTTAAAAGTTTTAAAAAGAGTGTCTGTTTAAGAAGAAAAGCGTATCATTCTTTTCTTGTTGCTTCCAATGCAGGGACTACTTTTTTGAGGAGTGTCACATTAATCTCCTGTAATGAAACAAGTAGCACAACAATGAACTTCATCAGGAGTTGAAAGAGCAAAATGTGACGGAATCTCCACAGTCAAGGGCTCAACGTGGCATAATAGTCAGCTGCACGATCATAAAACATGAAAAATGCTTCATCAGAATCAGAAACAGGATCAGAAACATTTATTATCTGCTTGTATTACTTGTGTCACACGAAGAATTTGACTTGGCGGCTGGTGTGTACACATTAGACAGACAAGCAAAACAACAACAATAAAAAACAATCAACATATAAGATCAAATCAATTAAATAAATCTGTTCATGAGGGTCAGTGGGGGTCAGTGTGGGTCAGTGGGGGATGAATGAAGAACAGATGTTTTCTGCATAATGTATCCAGATAGAGGGGAGGTCTGAACCCTGGTGTATTGTCTCTGTATTGTCTCCAGGGACAAACACACACACTAACAGTGACACATATCAAGCGCCCTGCACAGCTGGACTGAGTTGCTCATCAGCCGCATGAATGCTTGAGATGTTCTTCACTGATAAGAGTTATTGACAAGCCCATAATGTGAAGAATGAGGATTAAAACTGTTTTCCTTTTTAACCAGAGAACATCCATTGAAGCATCTGTCAATGTGCTAAATTGAGAAATATTGTAAGGATTTAAGATTACTAAGTCATATTTCCTGACCGATTGCATCAACTTAATTGATTGAAGTCATTTAAATAATTTCATATTTAATTTGTTTGTGGAATTTGCTATATTTTTGAGCCTTTGGTGTTAGACAACTCTATATAATATCACATGTTCAAATGAGATTATACTTACAACCTGTGACACGTGGTGATAAATAATGACAGTTAGCCAGTGTTTGTAGCCTACAAATGTAGCTCAAGCAAAAGTTCAGTCAGGAAGAAACTCTTTACACTCTGGTTCATTCATAAGCAGTCTCTTAGTCTTGCAGTGAATGAACCAACCAATTAGAAGCAGTGCAGTTCTGTAAGACAATCACAGCATCTATGGCAATCTTTTAAATATGTTCTCCTCTCTGCTGCTGTCAGTTGTCGTTTGAGCTCATGCGACCCTTCTCCACCTCAGGCTCCTCTAATGGGCATTACAGCAACTCTTCTTCTACAGCACCACCAGTGTCTTTTTGGTTTATGCAATAAAAAACAACTCTTAGGTTTAGGTAACAAATCCATGACCATAAATCCAAAACACATATCAAACACCGGTCTCCTGGTTGACCGTCCTGCTGGTTGGACCTATCCACTTTGTCTCCCACCCACCAATAAGAGTCTTTTGGGGATATTATTGATTATGTTACTTTCTCTGACTGATGCTTATTCACGTGAATGCATTTAATGTTTGTCTCCATCACGATTTTTATTTTTGGAACTGACACAAATAGATTGCATTTTGGGACAATTTGACAAACCTCCATGCGACGGGGCTGTAAATTATGGAGATCTGCATCTGAATGTGCCTTTATCTTGACAGACGTAACAACTGCACCAAGAGGGAATGTTAGGGATCGAGGGATGGGATCCACTTGGGCTTTGTTTTCCATCCATCACGAGGTTGTTATCGCCTTCTGTCATCATTGACTGCCCCCTGGATGAAGAGTTGATCCATGGGCAGTGGGGCTTGGCTTTGACCCAACTTCACTCTCTGTTTACCTTAGATGCTCATTAAAAGCATGTTGAGTGTTTGATATCTAAACTGGACAATGACAAACTCATGACTTAATGAAAGCCAGCAGCTCGGGAACAGATGCATTTACGAGCTGTTTTCTTTTCCATATCAACAATCACCTATGGTTGGGAGGTTGATTAATGTATCATACATTTAGGAATCAATATTTGCATTTTCTCTTTTAAAACTGATTTTTGATTCGCAATCCATATCTGACGTTTTTAGTTCACATGTTGCTATTTTGCAAACCACTTCTTCAATATCAAAAGAATCTGAGTGAAACCCCAGAGTAACAGAGTATAACAAGCCTGGTGTGTTTGTTTCTATAGTTACACACTGCGGTGTGTGTGTGTGTGTGTGTGTGTGTGTGTGTGTCACTTTTTTTATTCTCGGCAGGTCAAGTGAGGAGGGCAAGATTTATTTAGGGGATGCAATGAAAAGTGTGATACAGAATGCCTGGATGCATATGGCATCTCTGCTATTTGGTCCACGCTTCAGGGAAGGTTGTGTTCACAGGGTTGTCCTCAAACATTAACATGTCCAAGAAACAGAGGAACTTTCACAGAATATTGACTCAAATTGGACTTCTTGATCCAAGTATTTTCTCAAAACAGATTTTCAATGATTGGATTTTAATTGATTGAAGCACATAACTGGATATGTAAGGTATCATCACTGACATACGTGACGATAAAAGTTTCAAAAGTTTCAAAAAATGTGGTTGAAATAAATGTTTGAGCAATGCATACGGATCACTTCATCAAGTTTCAGGACCAACTCAAAAGATGATCCATAAAAGGCTACTCGGTATTTTTATCTTAACATGACCGTGTGCACTGTACTGAGTACACACTCTCACATTCTCACTGCATCCAGTCTGACTGCTTGATTTCTCCATACTGTGCTGTGTCAGCACTGCAGTAAAATCCTATTCAATGTAATTTCTGGGATATCTGAGATTGGACATTGCAGGGTTTAGCTCTTTTGTTATGTGATGGTCTTACTGCCAGCGACCAATGTGGACTTGTCAATAGAGAACTCATGGTATATGAGTTCAAGTGAGCAGTATTTTGAGCTGTGATGTCTTTTCTCTGTGTGTGTGTGAGACCAAATAGTATCCATACTAGCAGCTGATGTCAAGTTATTGTCCCTCTGTGAACTAATGGCCACTCTGGTGCCGGGCTGTCCCACCGACTCGACCTCAGAGTCACTCGTGAGAAGAACACAGAAACCTTTGGAAGATCATTTCACACAGGTCATGTGCATTGACAGATTAAGCTGATGGTGATAATAAACCTTTATTTTTTGGTGTATTGAAGCCTAGGGATAACTCAAATACCCTATATATTTCATCATATATATTCAACTTCCTTTATAATACAGAAAAGACACTGGAAAAAATTAGTTGAGAGAGGTTTAGTGGTGCGGTGCAGAATGATTACCGTGAAATAGTGCTGGGATGCCAGATTTTAATTTGACATAGAGACTTTGATGTTTTTCTAACTAGTTATTGGTGACTACATTCACATAGTTCACACTCCCTTCCTCGCCCTATGAAATGTGTAAAATCATGCAGATCAATGATGATGCATCAGAGAAGGGTAAACTTAAAAAGTGACATCAAAACCACTAGAAATACTTCACCAGAATCAAAGGCAGTTTATTGCTTAATATATTCATCTTAAGTGCAGAGCATTTACCCATTCGAGGGCACATGATCAGATGCATTCCAAATAAATCCAACATAAGTGTTCTGTGCAATTAAATTCCTATGTAAACAATCATTTCCGAAAGTAATCTTGAAAAAAAATCAAGGAACTTGATCAACTATTAGTTGACATACTTTGATTTATTTAGAAAGGAAGTAGGCAGAGAATAGGAAAATACCACAAAAGCATAACTGTTGCCCAAATCTATAAAACATGAATATAAATTGTCAAATGTGTTCAAACTTAAATAACATGCAGAAAGTGACAATGAATTTTATTACACAAGCTCTAGTGAATTATGTTAGTTTTTGCACTGGATTTAATCCCCCTCCTTTTTCGGTGAGAGAAAGGGAGAAGGGTGAGTGTTGGTTGGAGGGAGCACTTTGACAGTCTTGTCCAATGGTCTTTCTTAAATTAGCCATGGGGGCAGGAGGCTCCCTCCCTGCACTGACAGAAGGAGGGGCCTGCGCCTGTCACTGTCTCCTGTTTCATTATTACCTGCACAGCCTTGCAGCATTCACCACACTTGTGTCTCTGTGTGGCCACATAGAAACAGAGAGACACAGAGGACACACTCAAAGGCCCAAACTAACGCGGAGAGTTTTCATTTTTGTATGCTTTTTCCCCATTTGGGACAGCCTGCTACTGCTGACTTGTAAGATACATTGCAAGGCAACTAGCAGTGGATATGGCTGGTTGTCTGCAAAGTTCCCCACTTTGTCAAAAGTGGGCAGTTTTGAGATGCCTGCTCGTGACATTTTCTCTCAATTTCTGTTTTGTCTCAGTAGACGCAGAGCCGTTTGACCAAGCTCACTTTTATCACCACCGATCTGGACCTAATGAAGACAACATCATTCTCGCTAACAATGGGATCAGGGTGCCTTTCGGGAGATCTGTTCTTCTTGACCCTGTGAATGACCTGGTAACAGAAGTGCAGCCTGGTGACCGCTGCCATATCACAGTTTTGGACAATGACCAACTGGCTCAGAAACCCGGGATGTTGACCCCGAAAAGGTTTCCCTGTTCATTCGGACCAGATGACGTGAAATATACTCATTTTGGATCTCGGAGCCCCAGCAAGGATCGCGTGAAGCTGCAGCTTCGTTATGACTCCCAGACGGACACCGTTGTCATTCCTTTAATGCTGGAAGTGGAAGTGGTTTTCCATCAGCTTGAGATCCTCACCAGGAACATGCCCCTTAATGTTGAAAAGCTCAGTGGTGACAGCAACCCTATTGACAAAAGGGCTCTGGAGTTTTCCTTTGAGGACGATGTTACACAGTGTAAGATTGCCACTCTGGTCGGTGCTGGAGGTCTTCCCAGGTATGGCACTCTTTTGAATAACCCCTCAAATGGCCAAATGGTTGACTGTGATGAGTTTGTGAAACAAGGCATTCGCTACAAGCACACAGCTAAAACCAACTCACCAAACAGAGACTATATTCCCATGATGGTAGAGCTGCAGGACAACGAAGGCAACACCATAATGCAAGAGCATTTCCAAATAATGGTTAGAATCAGAGAGGGTGCAGAGAATACTGCTCCTAAACCCAGCTTTGTATCCATGATGATGATGGAAGTTGATCAGTTTGTTATGACAGCGATTACAAATGACATGCTGGCTGCTGAAGATGTTGAATCTGACCCGGATGATTTAATCTTTAACATTACTACCCCGCTGAGCCCTCAACAGGGCTATATCATCAGCACAGATGATCAGAACCTGCCTATCACCTCTTTCTATCAGAGAGACATCAACGATATTAAAATAGCATATAAGCCACCTTCAGAGGACTCAGAAGTAGAGAGGATTTTCCAGCTAGAGTTTGAAATTGTGGACACTGATGGTGCTGTGTCTGATACTTTTGCTTTTATGATTGTGGTGAAGCCTATGAATACCTTGGCTCCTGTTGCAACCAAAAATACAGGGCAGCTATTGTTTGAAGGGCAGTCCAGAGTTCTCTCCAGCACTCAGAATTTAGAGATTAGTGACGAGGACAACCTGGAAGATGTGAGAATAACTGTTGTTGACGGCTTAAAGCATGGAGACCTAACCGTGCTCGGAGCTCGCAGTAAGTTTTTTACACCTTCCGATCTAGACGCCGGCTTTGTGGTGTACCAGCATGATGGCAGCGATACCTATAGTGACAACATTATTTTTAGAATGACTGATGGCAGTAATAATGTGGAGTTTTTGTTCCCTATCACTATTGCTCCCACTGATGATGAGCCACCTATTATAAACGCCAACACCGGTCTGGTGCTATTTAAGAATGAAGTCATGCAGATTTCTCCCTTTATCCTGAGTGCCACAGATATTGATTCAGAAGACTCCGCCATTAAGTTTATCTTGGAGGAGCCCTACTCAACTGTAGGGGAGCTCCTGCTGAGGCAAGTGGAGCCTCCCTCTGACCCGTCTCTCTGGAAGTTCAGCGAGACAGATGAGATGTTTGAGCAGGTGGTAACTGAATGTTTTCAGCAGGATATTCTGGATGGAAAACTGTTCTACCGTCACGTCGGTCCCCATAGCATTACCACTGTGATTGATCAGTTTGTGTTCCGGGTCCAAGATGACAATGACCCCCCTAATCAATCTGGCGAACACATGTTCACCATCAAGATCCATCCTGTTGATGACCTTGCCCCAGAGCTTTTTCCGGGCACCACCCTTCACATGACAGTCCAGGAATACGAGCTAACACACTTCAAGAAGAACTTCCTGTGTTACACTGATTTAGATTCAGATGACAGAGACTTGAAGTACACTATCATTGAGCCCCCAACTGACACAGATGAGAACAATCCAGCCCCCTTAGGTGAAATTGTGCTGACTAACAGGCCGGACACTGTAATTATAGAGTTCACACAGGCCCAGGTTAATCACCACAAAGTAGCATACAAGCCTCCAGACCAGGAGCTGGGCATCACTCCAAAAGTGGCTCAGTTCACCTTCATTGTAGAAGATACTGCTGGTAACACAGTAGATGGATTATTCACCATTTTTCTACAGCCAGTGGACAACAAACCCCCACTTATAACCAACACAGGGTTCACTGTGATGGAAAGAAGTACATATATCATCACTAGAAAAGAGCTGCATGCCACAGACACAGATACAGATGATGAAAATATCATCTTCACCGTGACCCAGATTCCTCGGTACGGGCTGCTGCAGTATCTGGGGATCGACATGGCAAACGGAGAAACATTTTTTCTTGAAGACATTGCAAATAGTTGCCTAAGTTACATCCACGGTGGAGATGAATCCCTCAGTGATGTCATAAAGATTGATGTCAGTGACGGTTTTCATGAGGTACCCATCATCATTAAGGTCACCGTTGAGCCAGTTGATGACGAAACCCCCAGGATTATGCTCCCAGCCGGTCTGCTCGGGGCAGCTATCGATGTACTAGAGAACGGTGCCACAGAGATTACAAGTAATGTCATCCAGGGCCATGATGAAGACACAGATGACCTGATCCTTACTTTCATTGTTGAGAAGCCTCCCAGGCTGGGTGAAATCCTCGTTAATGGTGCTCCCGCTGAGAGATTCACCCAGGAAGACATCATCAATGGGGCAGTGGTGTATGCACACACATCCGGTGAAATCGGACCATTCAAAGAATACGACTCCTTCAACCTTACTCTGTCTGATTTGTCGGAGCAGTGGGTTGTTGGTGGCAACAGGGTCCAAGGAGTGACAGTTCACGTCACCATCCTTCCTGTTGACAGCATTCCACCTAGTGTCAGTGTTGGAAATCAATTTGTTGGACTGGAAGGGGAGAAGAATGTCATTACCCTGGATCACATCCAAACTGAGGATATCGACACTGACAATGATGATATCCTTTGCACCATCATCGTCCAACCAAAATCTGGTTATGTGGAGAACATCTCTCCAGCTGCAGGCTCTGAAAAATCCAGGGCTGGGACAGCCATCACTGCCTTTAGCATTAAAGACGTAGCCCTCGGCCATATCTTCTATGTCCAGAGCATCCATAAAGGAGTTGAACCCGTGGAAGATCGTTTCACATTCCGTTGCTCAGACGGTATTAACTTCTCTGAACGCCATTTCTTCCCTATCGTCATCATTCCAGCCAATGACGAGAAGCCAGAGATTTTCATCCGCGAGTTTTTGGTGATGGAGGGCATGAGTTTGATCATCGACACACCGATTCTGAACGCGGCTGATGCTGACATCCCTGGGGATGAGCTGCACTTTGAGATCATCAAAAAACCCAAACACGGTACAATAGTACAGCAGCTCAGCACTGGCACCATCCCGGTGGAAAGATTCAACTTGGAACAGATCCAAGAGGCTTCCAACATTGTCTATGAACACGATGACTCAGAGACCAAAGAGGACAGCTTTGAGATCAGACTCTCTGATGGCCAACATACCGTGGAGAAAACCATTCTTATCATGGTTATTCCTGTTGATGATGAGACACCAAGGATGACTATAAATGATGGCCTTGATGTTGAGATTGGAGAGACAAAAGTCATCAGCAACTGGGTTTTGAAAGCCACAGATTTTGACTCTGAAGACAAAGAGCTGATGTATGTTGTGCGTTACGGCCCACGTCAAGGCTACCTTCAGCGCATCAGCAAGTTCGGGAATGTTTTAGGTAACATCACCTTCGGGATGAACTTCACACAGGACGAAATTGACAAACAACTCATCCAGTATGCACACACAGGCCAGGAGGGAATCCGTGACCTGCTGAAGTTTGACGTCACAGATGGCATCAATCCCCTTATTGACCGTTACTTTTACATCAACATTGGCAGCATTGACATGGTATTTCCAGATGTTATCAACAAAGGTGTGACTCTGAAAGAAGGAGGTAGAGTAACTCTTACCACTGACCTCCTCAGCACTACTGACATTAACAGTGCTGATGAATTCCTCAGCTTTAGTATCACAAGAGCACCTAGTAGAGGCCACTTAGAGAGCACTGACCACCCAGGTGTTCCCATTTCCACCTTCACCCAACTGCAGCTTGCTGGCAACAAGATCTACTACATCCACACCTCTGATGATGAGATGAAAATGGACAGCTTTGAGTTTGAGGTGACAGATGGTTACAATCCTGTCTTCCGTACGTTCAGAGTGTCCATCACGGATGTAGATAATAAGAAACCTGTCTTGACGATAAGTAAACTGTTTGTGGAGGAGGGAGAAAACAAGCTCATCACACCGTTTGAGTTGACAGCTGAGGATCGGGACACCCCAGACAATCTATTGCGATTCATAGTCACCCAGGTGCCAGTGCACGGGCAGCTGCTTTTCAACAATAGTAAATCAATCACAGCCTTTTCCAAGCAGGACCTAAACGAGAACCTTATCAGCTATAACCACGATGGTACTGAGACCAATGAAGACAGCTTCTCCTTCACTGTCACAGATGGCACTCATAATGATTTTTACGTCTTTCCTGACACGGTCTATGAGACACGTAGGCCTCAGATGATGATCATTCACATCCACACTGTGGACAATGGTGTGCCCCAGATTGTGGTTAACAAAGCTGCTGCCTCACTGAAGGTCCTCCAAACAGGCCACCTGGGCTTCGTGATCACCAGCAAGGCCCTTCGATCAGAAGACCGGGACAGTTCCCAGAAGGTCCTGAAATACATTGTGTCTGGGGCTCCTCTGCATGGCTTCATCATAAACACTGCCCTGGGCAACGACAGCATCACAACTTTCTCGCAAGGTAAGATTATGTAACACTATTTAATCTCAAAGTTTTTGAATCTAATATGCAATGAATTAAATGACCAGATGTATTATTAGAGATGATCAATTATTACCTGACTCTGCCGTAACCCTAACTTCTACGAAGCATTCAATATTTTGGTTTCATGGCCCACCGTTTTACTTTGCTCATATGCAAAGCAACATTAGCTTTCACTTGGAGTTGTGTTTCAGTCTTCTCTTTCTTTATAACTCTGTTTTGGTCTCCACCAACTCCTGAAATATCTGACTCTTTAGCTGCTAAATGCTAGATTATGTTATGAGCTTTACTTCTGATTCTCATGTGTTGATGGGCAACTGTTTTAACAGCATTATTAGGTTATAATGTCAATGTTATCAATGCCAAAATAATCATTTAATATTGTTCAAGCTTCATTATCATGTAAACCAAGTATGGAGTAATCTTTTTTTGTCATAATACAAAATAATGAATTTGTGATGAACAATATAAGTTTAAATATATATCGATAACTATGTAGCAATAAATAATTGAAGATATTGTAATAAAACAAAATAACAATTGATTGTATGATTGTAATACTACTAATAATAGTGATACTAATTCGACTAAAATAAATAATAGTAATCATAATAATCATAATAATAACGGTAGATTGCATTTCTGTAATAAATATTTCTGATTAATAAAATATTTAAACTTTGATTAAATCAAATGCTTCAAAACACATCTCCTGTGGCCCATATAACTTGAGCAGCCTGAGATGTAATTTAAACCTTGTAAAAGTGACTTAGTCGTCACAGATATATTTGCTAACGTTTTCAGCTAACATTATATTTGTCATACCAACAGCTGATATTGATGACATGAAGATCTGTTACGTGCTGTTGGATGGGAGCAACGCCACAAGTGATATCTTCTACTTCACTGTTGAAGACACCGGTAGGAATTCTTTCATATTTCGTATTTGTATTCCTGTATACTTCATTACTGAGGAACCATTTGCCTGCCCTTAATCTGGTTTGCAGACTCTATCTGACTTTTATAGCTTCTTAAAATGTATATTTCCGTCTCTCTGCCAATCTCCTCACTGTTTGCATCACAAAGACTTTAGGCAGTTGGCCGCGACTGACACCCAGTATAGTGCGTCCATCTCTGTAAGCCTCACTGGAAATGGGTCGCAGGTTTAAAGGACAGGGGTCAAAGGGGACTTCAGCCAAACACTGTGGGTTGATAAAAGTGAAAGAGGTGGGACTACGTCATGCTCTAAACCTTATTGTTCAGGAACAATGGGATCCTTTTCCCCAGGGCACTTTTCTTAGTTTCCTCTTTCATCCTGTTTTTGAAGTGAAATGTGGAAAGGTATGCATGATGAGCTTCGCAGTTTACATTTTCATCCTGGAATTTGTAGGTTTCAGTTTGGCCTTGAAAAACGCAACAATATTTTGTGTGTGTTGATTATTATAGGAGTCCTGGGAATTTCTGTATAATCCATTCAATGGATTTAATAGAAATCTAGATATTATGTTTTATTTGTCTCTATGTTTTTCTTTACAAGCCGAGAACATTCAATATGGAACTTTACATTTCAAATTCCATTGCTCATCTAACTTGGGCGCTCCACTCATAAACTTTAGTTTTTATTAACTATTGTATTACCCAACTATTATATTTCCTCATACCACCCAGTTATATGAGCCTTATTTTAGAATATGTTTAATGTCTCCAGGTATAACATGACAGTATAGGTGTCTTCTCATTTAACACATGTGAACATGTTCTCATCCTGTTAAACCCACAGAATTCTCTTAAATGAACCAGATAGGCATGGAAAAGACATGACGATCTTATGCATAAGCTCTGTGACCTGTCACCTCTAACTTATACAGATTTACATGAACAGCATTCTACATTTAGCAAATGCAACAGGTGGCTTTTGCATTAAGTACCAACTATGAAATACAAAGCAAGATTTGGAAATGTAATCAACGCAGCAGGGAAAGTTTAGTCTCTAATTATGCTGGAGTGAGGGCTGTGTTGTTGAAAATACCACCATCACCATCAGGGCCATTGAGAAGGCCAGACTGGGAGGGTTTCTTTTTATCAAATTGCTGTCTTTTTGTCAGCAAAGTGAAGCCTCTTATTAGCCCCAACTGGTTCCCACTAATTAACTTTTCCCCCATATATTAAGCGAAGTAGGTGATAATAAATTGAGGATCAGTAGTTCTCACATCAATTTATCCATTATTATTCTTTGTTCCATGCTTTTCACCAGTAATGTTATTAATGTTTCTCTATACTCACATTTGTGAGCTATTAATCTGCCTGAAGCAAAGCTGGTTGGCTTTTCTGTCTTTAAGTGGAGGTTTAACGACAGGAAGGAAACACAAAGTCTTCAATTAGCTCAACTGTCCTTGTATACAATGTCTAAGCTTCCAGCCGACTCAGATGAACCAGGTGCAGCGGTGCAGGGTGTGACATTAAACAAAACCGTGTTTCTGCATGACCACAGTTCTCATGTAAATGCCACAAGAAAGCTTACGCCACAAACATTCATGTAAATAATAGCACACACAAATGTAAGTCCTCATAATAGATAACTGGTTATCAAGTGCTCAGCACCACACTCAACACAGCGCACATACATGGTTACACACGCACAAATAAACATACAGGCACACCTGGAAAAAGATCAACTAGCAGATAAAAGTGATTTAAACTAATGTGAAGTGTTGAGGGGGGACTCCTGGGGGAGGTGGGCGTTATCCTGGACATGTAGGAACATGCAGGTGGAGAGCACGCTGATGGTCAGACTATCTGCTCATAAATCTCAGTAGGTGAGCTGTTTGTGTGGGAAGCAAACCTCCCGGTCATTAGAGATTTGCACCCGAGATTATCCCCTGAAACATGTCTCTGTCAGCACACCCTTTCCTAATCTTAACATTTAAATGGAACTGAATTACTTATCTTTCAAAGTTGAAACTGAATTGTTTGCTCAAACACCATCAAAAAACGGTTCCATTACATATAATAAATTCATTACAATTCAAAAGTTTTGAATAAATCCAAAAAAAGACAAATTATTTGCCGATTTCTCCTTTGTTCAGGATCTTTTTGGAAACAAACTCAGCGATTAGTTTGATAAAAAGAGACAAAAAGAGTAAACTTGTCCAAAATGAACTTATGTGATGTAGACCTTCCTCTCTCCTCCTTCTTCCCGCTCCTTCCTCTTCCTCCTCCTCCCTCTTCCTCCCACTCCTCCTCCCTCCTTGCTGATGTTTGTTGTTTGTCATGTTGTCCTTCTTCACCAAAAAAAAAAAAAAATGTTGAAATGTTTGTGAAAACAATTTCTCTTTGTTTGTTTCTGATTCTGATTCTGATTCTGATACACAGTCATGCTTTAGACTTAATTGCGAAATCATTTTGTGTCCATGACATTTAGCATTTTCAAAACTATCCAGTGAAATACGTTCTTGTATTTAACAGTTTGAGTGTGACCTCCCTTAGGAAATTCCTCTGAGATACACTGATATGGGCAGCTGCTTAAGGGTCTTAGCAGCCTTTAAAAGCTACCTGCCACTGCATACACTTGCACTGATGCTTTTTCACAAGTCAAGAATACACACACAAATAAACACAGTCCAGATCATTGACACATCCTCATGGAGTAGTGTTGCACTTTGGCATCCCTTATAAGGCTCAAATGCTGCAACTGTGTTTATATATAAGCAGCTACACCTAGATCTAAACCTTAGAGGCTTAAACGTGCTGTGTCTGAAGCAGCAATTGTGTGTGTCCTGAAGCGCAACTGAAGTGTGTCCTAGTGAGAGGTCAGGAGTGGACATTCAGTGTCCCATCAAGAGACCTGGCGGTCAGCAGTTAAGTTCCTGACTGAGGAGAAAGTCAGTGTGGCTCTAATCAAGTCAGGACAAATCAAGTAGGCTTTTTGGCCTGTCACCTCTTTAAAGAAATGTGTTGGAGGTGCATAAATCATTCTCGTGACAAAAGCAGAGAAGCGATGCGTGAACTGGAGGAAACTGAAATGCAGAATGAGATGTGTACTCACATATTTGTTGTGAACGACTAAATTAGTGCACTGGAATATACTGTATGAGAGAGAAATATAACAAATACACTTTCTATTCACAGATGCTTATTTTATAAATCATTAAATATATTTATTGTATCATAACTTGCAACAACTTAAGCATTATCTTGGGATGCAACCTTCTATGAAAAGTTCGTAATTTCAGCTTCATCCATGTAAAGCAGATCTCGTTGCGTTGTCTTTATTCGACTGGAGATGTGATTTTCAACAATGACCAAATGAAGCTGCATACTTCGACTAAATTAATCACATGATAGAAACGCAGATGGATTCTCTCAAAACAATTGTACCGGTCTTGTCCTGTGGCAGTGACCTCAAACACAAACTGTAGTTCAACTTGGGTCATTCTTTTTATCTGCCGGGAATTTCTATTAGCAAAGCAATAACCTCCAAGTGGGCAGGTCAGAAACCCCCTACAGCCATTCAAAGTGTGAGACACTGAGGCAATAAATACTTGTTTTTACAAGTGGATACTCAACTCACATTTACCCTTGTCCATCACACATGGGCCCATTGAGCCAATGGCTAAGAGAAGAAACTCTTATTTACTGTCAGACGTGTGGAGACGCCTGTGGGTTTCTGTTAACCCCTTAGTCTATGGCCTCGGATAATACTTATGTCAGATCTTTAGACTTTGTAGTGTATCAGTCTTCAGAAATACTGCCTCTGCTTACTAATCTTATAGGTACAAGATCGCCTCAAATTTCATAGCAGTAGTAATAAAACTCAACAGATGGACAGATGAGAATAAAGAAAGGTCAGAGCCTCTACATTCAGATAAGTTGACTCGACCTATGTGCTTTTTCCAATACCAACAATGTAGTCTTCCAGCCCTGTAGGGAAATCATAGACCCGAGTGGGTTGAGTGTCATGTGATCATTCAGATCCGGGAGAGGAATGCACTTCCTTGGAGACTCCAGATTCCAGGGCCACAGACAGAGCAAAGGCTGGAAGTGAAGTTGTATCCCGAGCAGACAGGTGTGTATGTGAGAGGGAAGGAGGGATCCCCTTTCAAAGCTCTCTGTCACCCCACTCTCAGCTCCACAGAAATACAACCCAATCTCAGATAGGCCGATAACCTACAGACTTCCACTGCAGAGATGCCTGATCCAGAGGGGCACTTCCCCAGAGGGTGCAATAATACCGAGAAAAGAAAAATTAAGAAAAAACGAGCTGCAAAATGTGCATATCTGGTGAATTTTCCTCCATACAGTGTTTTTACTCTGTTATAGCAGGACAGCATGCTGACCCAGGGTGTTAAACTCTTACTTCCTAACTGTGGTTTGGGATCTTACATGTCACCCCTGTCAACAGTCACCAAGAAATTTACTGGCTAATGGTCGGGGGCCCCCTCCTCGTAGACGCCTCCATGGTATTACTATTCTTTTTCTATATCGTGTTCATCTTCTTGACCTCTTCTCTATTTCTTTCCCCTTTCTTTCCCCTCAAGTTTTCCCCCATATCCCTTTCAATGAGCCATGGTATCACCTTATTCACTGCTTTTCTTTCTCTTGTTGTCCTTTTTCTTCAGCCTTGATTGATGGTGCTTATGGGGCTGGAAGGGTGGGGAGGTATAATCTATGGCTACTAAGGTTATTCTTATCTGCTCTCATATGGCAATGCTGTCGCTCTCCCCAGCCAAGCTGTCGTTGACTCGTACGCCTTTCCTTGTGCTTTTCTTTTTAGACATGCTAGCGCCGTGGCTCTCGGGAAGACAATGTCGCTCTGTCACATTGTGTTTGATTTTGTACATCCATAATGACCAGAGGACGTATTTCGCTGATGTTGGTCTTGCGGCACCATGAGGTTGACATTTGCGGTTTCGACTTAAATGCCTTCAACAACTATTAGATGGATTGTTATGAAATAATGAATTATAACATCTTTGGTAATTTCTTAACTTATCATATGGTGCCAGCAGGTGTAAATATTAACTTCAACAACTTGGGTGTCTGACCCAATACTACAAGAACTAAAGAAATTCCCATCCGCATCAGTTGTAGGTACTTGGATGTAAGCATGCTAATACGCATAACTAAGATTATCAGCATGTTAGTATTTTCAATCGGAGCATGTTAACATGCTGACGTTTAGCCCAAAGCTTCTTTTCTTGCATCCTTGTTCATCATTCTGCACATCATAGTTTGACCAAAGCATTATACTCCCAGTACCACATCTGTTCAGTGATTTCTCCAAAGGTTTTGCAAGCATCTGTGTCACCATGTCAAGTATATGGCAAGCAAGGGTCAAAAGTGTGGCTCTCAGGCCCTGTCAAATTATGATTTGTAACATCCTGTGAAGATAAATTCACTGTCATGAAGTGAAGCAGCAATCGAGCCACTGTGATGTGTCGATTTACAGCACATGTTGCCGCTTTACAGAAGGAATGATACGAGTTTATTTATACATAGAATCATGCAGCATTCCTCACATGTATTCCTTGGAAAGCAGAGAGGAAGCTATAGCTTTCACTATTTAAAAAATGGTCTTCTACTACACTTCTTAAAATGTTAAATAAACATTCATCTGAATCCATCTCCATGATCTAATAGACTGTATACTTAAAAAGATAGGGACATTTAAATACCCAGCATAGCGGACTGGAACCTCCTCAGTATTTATATCAACAGGATGATTAATGAGGAAATGTAATAATGGCGATGCTTGTCACCTGATGAGGATATTCTTAGATGGTTGCTTCACCTTGCATCATGCTGGTGAACCGTGAAGCCTCATATTGACCTTCCTGTCTGGAGATATCTCCAGCCTGACAGACTCTTCCGCTGCATCTATGTATGGTGCAGGCAACACCGCTGTGTAAATATCAGCTGATGAAGAATGTGCTGTTAAAGGACACAGGTGCAGGAGAAAAATCAGGCTATAATGTCCTGTGTATGACTTTTTTATGAGTTGGTGAGGCAGGATGAAGAACCCTTTTTTACTGAATCATTCTGCAACGCTACATCCAAAATAGTTCCCAATAGTACGGTTTCGTGTTTTCTGACGCTGACTTTTAGACTCTTCGTAATTACCGCACCAAAATACTTAAGTGTGACACATTGTAGCAGGACACTGCGTAACTCTGGAATAGGTCAAGCAGCTTTTAATGAAGGTTTGGCGAGGATCCAGTTGCTCTCACTCAGATCTTAAAACAAGAACACATTATCATACTTCTTGAATATTAGCATCAATCACACTGAACTAATTTATCAAAGCTGCCAACAGGAACATTTAGAAACACGTGCCACCTATAAAACTTTACATCCCAGCAGAAATTATTCTTAGATTGAAAAGCTAATGGAAATGTGAGCTGAAATGTCATAAATTAGGCCGTCATGTGCAAAATATGATTGACTTTTATGCTGGCAACTATTTCTTTCACAGGCTTTTACCTGATCTATTTTGAGCACATTGAAACCATGTTGATTTCTATCTGAAGCACTCGGTCTTTTTGCTCTAGCTTTTCTCCGAAAGGATAGAAGTTTGGCTTCTTGGTTATTTCTTGATTTTCTTGAGACTCATGCCAGCTTCTCCCTAAGTGTCTGACAGATTGTACAAAAGAAGTCAGAGAAAAGGAGCGTCCCCTCTCTAACACTGGTGTGAACAATGTGGAGGCAGGCAGGGAGGCATGCCATGGTGGTAGATCTGGCCCACCCAGACTGTGGCCTGCTGTCCCTCTCCGTTGGCCGTCCCCTCAGCGAACAAAGTCGACACAGGGAGGAAGGGGAAGGTGGAGGGGGCGAGGAGGCTGTGGAGTACAGCTGTCCCTCTGCTCCACATAATCTGGGAGTCTGGCGGGTAGGAAGAGGGAGACAGACAGACGGACAAAGACAGAGAGACAGAGTGAGATCTTTGCTTCAGACAAAAAACTGTTCAAATAGTTTCGACGCCATCTGAGTTTATGTTAGCGTGTGCCTTTGTTTGAGGTAACAGTGAATGATACGGTGCATTCATTGGGAAGGCTGAGGAAGAACTGAGGAAGGATATGAAACGGGTGTTTTAATCAATGCAGTGGTTATTCTGGACAATACTGATACGTGTACCGCTTGTACAGCAAAGAAACAGCACTTGTTGACCACACAGTGTAATAAACCCACTGTGTTCATATGGCAAATGATACTTATTCACTTGTCTGCTCAGTCTTGTTGGCTAAAATATGGTTTGAGCTTTTATTCAGGTCTGAAGATTATTCACGTATTAATTTAAACAGAAAAAATTATTTAAGATTGTAGATGTGGCTGAAATCTCAGAAACATATTCAGTAAGAGATACTGTGCTAACAACATGTCTTCTTTCTTAATTACACATACAATTTCAGGCAATTAAATGTCTCATACGGTGGCCATTTGTGCAATCCCTACAGTTAATATGTCTTGTATACTGAAGTATACAAAGGCATAATGTAGCCTATGTTTTCTTTGATTTGTTATTTTACACATGTAGGCTACTGTAAAAACAACTTAAGAATCTGGGGCAAGCAAAAAAACAGACTTGATACATGTTTCCAGTATTTTTAGCCATGACTGTTGGAAACTTGAGCATGAAGCCTGGTGGATGGTAGCTGTGCCCACCGGGCTCGCTGCTCCATGTTGCCTGCCTTTACCCGGGCGTGGGCTTCCCCACTGGAGCTTGTGCATTTGTGTGACTGCCTCTTTGTGGAAGGTGGCTGAATAAGTAGATCAGTGAACACTCGATTCTCATTGGCTGTAAAGTGTTTGTTAATTCTTGATAATGAACAACTATTAGGCTACTTAATATCAGGTAAACTGCCGGCTCGCCGTTCTAAATGAATGCGCTCGCTATGAAAAAGGACCCTGAATATCTGTGTAGTACGCCCATTAGTTCCCCAACTCAAATACCACTGCGACAGTAAGCTGTATTTTACAGACCGTGCAACTGTTATGGAGGGACAGATTAGACAACTGAGCACCAGCCATATCAATCAACTCACCTGGCACGGCTCTCATAAGCCGCCCCCACACAGACACATCTCTGTCATGCAGCTGAATGCCAACTTCTCCGCAGTCTTGCGACAGTGGCATGAATGGAAAGCTAGCTAGTCTAAAAGACATTTATATTTACCCTTTTCCAACAGTCAGTAGTTTTCGACTAGCATAATGTTAGCTTCATGCTAATAAAGATTTCGTGAAAAATCTCGATAATGATTTGGGGAGTGTTTTTTGGTGGATAGCTAACCTCAGCTAGTCTCGTTGTGAATCATACTTTACTTTGCATATATTTTAGTTTGTTAATCGAGTCCAATGTTGTTAACTGTGAAATCTTGCTAGCTTAATGTTGGCTTTCTGGCTCATAGCTGAACCAGAAGGTCCTATGAGCTAACGTGAAGTGAACAAGAAATATCTCCTGCTGCAAAGTCGTATCCAAGGTTTCCGTCACATGGTAGTGTTTGTTCCAGGTATTATCAAACCAACTAGTGTTTAAAGTAAGGGAAACCAAGTTGTGACCTGTGAAATCGTAATTTTCTTCTTGAACAAGTGACCATGGCTTTGCGAAGGTAACCGTCTGAGGTGGACGTCTTTAATGAATTCCTCATAATGAAAACCTGGTCGGGGACTACCCTTTCCCTTAAAGTTAATAGTTTTCAAGAGGGATGTGATGGAGTACTGTTATTGTCCCAGTAATTCCACATGTTGCGATCAGGATCATCTGAACATGCTTCTGTGAGTGAGTGTGGTTTGCCCCAGTTGTGACTCCGTCTGCATAGACATCTGGTTAGAGATCTGGGTTGACATGTGGGAGGAAGTGGCCCCTTACCATTGTGAACACCCCACACTCAACCTGAGGTTTTTTCATTGTCCCCAGCCACATAGCATAAAAACAGCAGCCTCTTTCTTCGTCACTGAGGCAAATCTGAGCTCAGTGCTGGTTTATTGTGCGGACAGCTAGGCGCTCCTTACCATTGTCCCATGTTTACTTTTTTTTTTTCAAGCTGGAACGGTGTTTTGGTCACCGTTTGTTTGATCATTTCTGAAGCATGGACATTGGATATATCTTCTTTCTTTTTTTTTATTGAATGCTGTTCCAACCAAACTGCTGAATGTTTCTTCTGAACCAATGAAGTTCCCAAACTCTTTTAAGCGTCTTAAGCAGGGTTAGGTCAGCAGGGCCGCTGCCATTGTAACCAGCCGTGCAAGACTAAAGAGAGACATCCCGCCTAACCTCCCTGATCCAAAGAACCCACTGAGTTTGACCCATTTCACATCAAAAGTCACAGGTCACCAGGCTCTTCTCATTGGAGGATAAGCCATTAGGGCCTTTCGCTGCTGTTGAAAAAACATTCAGATTATATCGCAGACAAAACTGAGTTGACAGTTTGAGGGATTACATGAGTCATGAGATAGTATGGATTAAGGATTGGGTCTAAAGTTGTGGATCAGCGGTGTTTTGGTGTTTTTGAGTGTTCTGTTCAGATTTGTCAGTTGGTCCGAATTAAGTTTATTTGGTCAAATTTGCGGTCAGCAAAAAAAGCCTCAATGCTCCCAGGGGAGGGAGAGCAGCAGAGGGTTTACAAGAGGTCAGCTCATCAATGAAATTAAACTGTGACAGACAGAATATTTCCAGACGTTGACCATAAATATGTTTGTATTTATATATATATATATATATGTTTGTACGTATATGTATATATGTTTGTGCGTGCCTCGTTTAGGATCAAGAATACCAAACAGCATTTGGTAGAGGCGGATGAGAATCAGAGGAAATGAGAAGTAAGGCAACTCTTCTTGAGGCCAAGTGAAGTGAGGTTTAGGGAAGCCTTGGAATTAAGTTATCATGTTTCCCTTCCCAAAATTAAAATGCCCCCTTGATTCCTTTTATCCTTTTAGCCCAGAGCAGATTACAGTTTATGTGCCTCAGCGGTTTCAAATGTGAACAAAATAGATTGTTTCTTCATTGTACTGTACTGTGGAGGAGGTCTGCCAAATGAAGTATTAGTGCAATAAGCTTTTTTTCTGTCTTTAGGTGGAAACAAACTAAAGCCTCAGCCATTCCGGCTTAACTGGGCCTGGATCTCTCTGGAAAGAGAATCCTATTTAGTGGATGAGGATGCAAAATTCCTTGAGGTGACACTCAAACGCAGAGGATACCTGGGAGAAACCTCCTTCGTCAGTAAGTGTTGACAATCTTTATGTTTGCTGTGTCTTACATTTTCACTTTTGTTTTCTGTTAAGTATCAGCATAGCATTTCCAAATTAACCAATTTAACAGAGAACTATTTTATTTTGAATAAGTATTGTCCCTGTTGTGTTGCGGAATTTATGTGCCACTTAAGGGTCAGTCTTAAAATATCTGCTATAATATTGTGTTAAGATGCAGAATGTACTCAGTTTATTTCAACACTTCAACACTAACAACAACTTTTTGTCCTTAAAGGTGTAAATCTATTGTGCTACTGTTTGCCTGGTGCTCCTTTCCTCCCTTGTGTTAAAGAGGCTTGATTGAAAGCACATAGAGTGTAACCTTTCCTCGTAACGGTCACAAGGAAATGTCAACATGCTGCTCCGTTTGCCTGCCGCACACTCGCAAGCAACAGATTTATGACAACATATGCTCATGATGTATAAGCGTCTGTCTTTGAAGAAGAAGATTTTAAAGGAACAAATACTAAATCATAAATAACATAACAGATTTTATAAGTGCAAGACATTTGTTGTAAAAATAATTCATGTGCATTGACTTCTGTAGTTTTGACATCAAAGAAATTAATTTTATTTAATTCAAACCTCTCCCTCAGGTATTGACACGAAGGATGGAACAGCTGAGAAGGACAAAGACTTCCGTGGCAAATCCCAGAAACAGGTCCAGTTCAACCCCGGTCAGACTACGGCAACCTGGAAGGTGAAGATCTTCACAGATCAGGAGTTTGAGACCTCAGAGACTTTCCAGATACAGCTGTCAGAGCCAGTTATGGCTGTGCTGGAGTTTCCACACACCGCAACAGTCGAGATTGTGGATCCTGGAGATGGTAGGAATCTAATATTCAATTAGTTTGAACAAACCATAAATGCTGCGTTTAAAATGAAAAGACTTCAATAGATGTATCATTGAATGAAATCAGTTCTTATACTCAGCATCTATGTTTCTCTTCCCAAATAGAATCAACTGTCTACATTCTTCAAGCAGAGTTCAAGATTGAGGAGGATGTTGGAGAGCTGTTAGTGCCGGTGCGGCGATCAGGAGATGCCAGCCAGGAACTCATGGTTGTTTGTTTCACTCAGCAAGGTGAGATTAACCCACGTTAACTTCACGTTTACTTGTTTATTAGTGTCTTTCGAAAGAAGATTACATGTAACTAATGAGACTTTCAGTGAATGGTAATTAAAATGTCGGTAATATAGTCAATGTGGGAGCACAGTAACTTACTTTTTCTTATACATGTCCATTTTCCATTGTCTGATTACTGTAACATACTAAAACAGGTGTGCTATTGTACTCCATTGAATTTATTCTTTTTTAAACTTTCTATTCTTAGCTATTATATTGCAGTAAGATCATATATGTATGTATTGTGTTACCTTTTAACCTTTGAATCCTTTGACTTCATGTGGCCAGCTACCAACATTTTAATTTGGTTTAATTTCCACATAACTCCTCAGCCACGGCCACTGGCACCATACCCAGCACTGTGCTGTCCTACTCGGACTACATCACCCGCCCAGAGGACCACAACAGTGTACTCCGTTTTTACAAGGATGAGCGGGAGAAACTCTGTCGCATCATCATCATCGATGACTCGCTGTATGAGGAGGAAGAGAGCTTCAATGTCAGCCTCAGTATGCCCATGGGCGGCCAGTTGGGCGCCAACTACCCAACTGCCAAGATCACCATCTTGGCTGACAGCGATGATGGTGAGTAAAGAGTCAGAGTTGGATGGGCTTGTTCTGTTGTAACGGTGTGTCTTCTCACAGTTACGTATATGGATGGATGGATGTTTACACATTATACATTTACAGATTAAGTCAAAGAACTGCATCGTGTCTTAACTTTTGCTGATGTAGCAGACTGTAAAGGCATCGACCAGACCATGAAAGTGAGCAATGAGCTCATTTAAAATCAGATTACAGCACCATTATGCAACATTGCAAATTTAGACAAGAGCATTGATATTTGATGAAATCCTATTTTTCGGGACTTTAAATTATTTATATGCTGTACTGATTCTGATTTATAGCTTAAAAAACAAAAATAGAAGAGAGATATTTGTTTGCTGCAAAAGAGAAACAAAATTATTGATATTTGAAAGGGATGCACACCAATTAACAAAATCCTTCACTGAGAAATAATACAAAAGCTGCCTGACAAAAGGCACGGAGCCCGAAACACGTAGCTTTACTAAAGGTCGAGGTAGAATGGCATCATGTGCCGCGTTTACAGTATAATGGCATCATGGTGGCAGCTGTGGGTGATCCGGTTGCTCATTGCCCCTTTGATGCTCTATTTCGTCATTTCGGTGTCTGGACACCATTAATCCACCAAAAGTACACAGGCGTCACAATAACCACAGTCACAAAAGCCCTGGATACTGTACTCGCCTTAATGGCTTCAAAGTATATTCGGGTCCATTATCCTTCCTGTGCCTCGGTCTAACTACTTTGTTTACACACTCTGCCTCATTTATCCACCATATTCTGTCTGCCCGTATCTGTCTCTAGAAACAAGATAACAATAGACAGGTGTTGAGAGGGCCTCAGTGGATGTTATGCCATATACACCATGGCCTGTCTGACATATAAAAGAGCTTTAAACGTCACTGTGCTCCTCGAGCGACCCCCAGTCCTCATTGACATTCAGAGGAGCTCAAGAGAAACAGAGGGCATCCCTTTGTCTGCATGGAATCAAAGGCAGGTGGTGGAGAGAGAGGGGGTATTGTGATGGGAGTCCAAATGACTGGCATGTTTTACTCCCTGTTTGATGGAATTCAGCAGAAGGAATGTTGTTGTTTCTAAAGCTATAAATCACAAATACATTATTGGTTTCATTTGATCTGTCAAAGGAAATAACGTCTTAACACATTTGACAAATCGCTGTCCCCAAATTCTTAAAACGTCTTGTTTTTATTTTGCAACAAGTACTAACCAGAGTCAATTTGTCTTCCTCACATTTCTCCTTCTTATCTCCAACCTTTCACCGAAGCCTATTCCTGGACTTGCCTGTTGTAGTGACAGATGCGCTCACAGAGAAAGTATCCCTCCTAACCAATTTGCAACAGAAGTACAATTTAACTATATGTAGAAATAATCAGTGTGCATTCCCAGACAAGAGAAGACTCCTCAGTGTAAACCTCTATTGTGGTTCTACTTCTTGGTGGGTCCTAAAGTAACACCCCATCATAAATCTGGTTGAGAGAACGAGTGTTTGTGGGCGTGTGTGTGTGTGTGTGTGTGTGTGTGTGTGTGTGTGTGTGTGTGTGTGTGTGTGTGTGTGTGTGTGTGTGTGTGTGTGTGTGTGTGTGTGTGTGTGTGTGTGTGTGTGTGTGTGTGTGTGTGTGTGTGTGTGTGTGTGTGTAAAACCATCTGCCTGTCTGAGTAAACTTGCGGTTTGGATTCTCGCCAACATTGAGTCTCCATTGTTACTGTATTTGTCTGGCTCTTCCTCCCACTGATATTTAAGGTTGCCATGTTGGCACTTATTCCCTTATACAACCCCCTTCTCATCCTCCCTGGTACTAAATAGCTGTCTCGGAGACTGAGAGGCATTTAATGTCTGCCAGATATCCCTCCTTCAGCATCAGTTGTCTGTTGCAGCCTGGGTCAAATTCTAAATAAGATTTTCCAATTCCATTCACACACCAAAAACTAAGAGCAATTATCTTGTGAAAACTGATGTGTTTTAGCCTATATATGGTCATCATCAAACAACACTCCCACAGAACATTTGAATAGACCAAAGGAAATGTATTTGTATTTGATTGGTCACATGACCATATCCCAAACTCATTCATTGCTAGATGTATGTATATGTATGTTTGAATACCCCACTGCCACGTTAGTTGGATTTTATATGTTTTTGGTTTGTTAGATGTCCCTGAGGGGTCAAAAGTCTTCAGTGTTAAAGTAGTAGCCTCTTTGGACACAAGTGACATGATATAACAGTAAAATCGCAAACTTATTTTTGCGTTGTAACAAGTAAAGAAGATCCATAGTGTTAGCAAAATGATACCATCAGTCACCCAACAATATATTATAGCTAACATCGGATAAATAAGCTACTGGTCATTCTACTGGACTGAGTGAGGTGGTAGAAACAAAAGCCAAGGATAGATGTTATTGCTTATGAATTCCGCTTCTTATTTGTAAGAGAACAAATATTTATTTTTCTTCACTTCTGTTCACTTCATACAGGAGATGCAGGACATTTTACCTTCATGACCGGTACCACCTTGATGAAGGGTTATAAGTTTTACCTAATCTCTTTATTAAGGTTTAATAATGCTAATAATGTAATTACAAGCCATTAATGTGGACAACGTGGGGTTTGCCAAGTCGTGAAAAAACCTTTGCCTACACCACTCCTACTTTTTGATTCTAGCTCTTTAATTCATCAGGATGAATTATTGCAAATACCCTTTAATAATTATTATTTTTTTAAATATTTTATAACCTGTTAAAATATTTTATAACCTGTTGATTTTATGCTTATTAGAACTGAGCATTGATTAATAGACTACCAACATTTAATTAGTATTATTGTCAAAACATAAATATATTGTTCACACCCCGAATGTTCTAGTTGATAGTTTTATGGCTGACCTATAAAGCATTTGTAGATAATTTACTAAGAAATAATGAGGCCACCAGTTATGTTTAGTAATTGCTTTTTCACTGAAATGTTTCCCTTCTTTTATTTTTTTTAACCTTAGTTAATAATTGTCAAAAGAATCCTATGGCCTGAGTTTGAGCCTCTATCGGTTGATCTCTAAGTGCACGGGCCGGACAGAGTGTGATGAAAACGCCCTTTATACAGAAGTGACGAGGGATGCATTGACATTGCGTTCTGAATATTTGCCCTCGGCCTTTGCAAAGTGGACGGTGGCCTCTCTGTCTCTGCCAAACCCCTCAATATACCGCTTATCAGCTGCTCTATCATCAGAAACAGGGAACATCCCTTCAGCCGTGCACACACAAGCACACGCCTTATTCTTCAGGTGTGTGCTCGGCTTGTTGGCGTTGAGTTCAGACAGAGCTGTCTGGATTTAGATAAGTGGGGGAGGAAGGTTGAAGGAGAACATGATAAGAGGGATGACAGCTCTCTTCCTGTGCCGACTCAAAAATTAGGGAGTTCGCTCGGCTATTCATGCCAATTTGTCCCTGAACCCGCCTTGATTAAAAGCTCACGTTGCTATTTCTCCCTCACAAGAAGATCTTGTTCCAACAAACAGCAGAAC